>NW_027415691.1:0-74085 GCF_964106895.1 Numenius arquata
TGCTGCGGGCACTTACACAACCCTACAGGCCCCTACGGAACACTGCCAGCCCCTACGGAAGGAACTTTATGGGCCCCTACATAACACTACTGGCTCCTGCGGTACTCCAGAGGCCTCTAGGGAACCTACGAAGCTCTACGGAGCCCTATGGATCCTTACGGAACAGTACGGGCCCCTTCAGACCTCTGCGGGCGCTTATGGAAACCTACAGGACCTTACGGAACTGTACGAGACTCTACAGGCCCCTAGGGAACACCACAGGCCCCTACGGAACCGTACGAGACTCTACAGGCCCCTAGGGAACACCACAGGCCCCTACGGAACCCTACACAACCCTCTGTAAACTTATGGCACCCTACAAGCTCCTACCAACCCCTGCGGGCACTTACACAACCCTACAGGCCCCTACGGAAATCTACGGGACTCCACGGGCCCCTAGGGAAGCCTACAGATTTCGACAGAACCCTACGAGCCCCTCTGGAACCCTACAGAATACTCCAGGACCCGACAGCACTCTACAAGACCCTTAGCAACACAACGGAACCTCGCAAAAACCCTATGGGCTCCTACAGAACACTGCAGGTGCCTACGGAACCCTACAGACCCCTACGGAATACTACCAGCCGCTACGGAAACCTATGGCCCCTACGGAACTCTACGGAACCTGACAGAAACACTGTGGGCCCCTACAGGCCCTTGCGGGCACTTGCAGAACTCTGCAGGAACCCGCGGAACTTTATGGAACGCTACCAGCCCCTACGGAACCCTAAAGACCCTTGCAGGCAGTTACGGAACGGTACAGGGCCCTAGGGAACTTTACCAGCCACTACGGAAATCTACGGGCCCCTACAGAACACTACTGGCTCCTGCGGTACTCTACAGGCCTCTAGGGAACCTACGAAGCTCTACGGAGCCCTATGGATCCTTACGGAACAGTACGGGCCCCTTCTGACCTCTGCGGGCGCTTATGGAAACCTACAGGACCCTACGGAACTGTACGAGACTCTACAGGCCCCTAGGGAACACCACAGGCCCCTACGGAACCCTACACAACCCTCTGGAAACTTATGGCACCCTACAAGCTCCTACCAACCCCTGCGGGCACTTACACAACCCTACAGGCCCCTACGGAAATCTACGGGACTCCACGGGCCCCTAGGGAAGCCTACAGATTTCGACAGAACCCTACGAGCCCCTCTGGAACCCTACAGAATACTCCAGGACCCGACAGCACTCTACAAGACCCTTAGCAACACAACGGAACCTCGCGAAAACCCTATGGGCTCCTACAGAACACTGCAGGTGCCTACGGAACCCTACAGACCCCTACGGAATACTACCAGCCGCTACGGAAACCTATGGCCCCTACGGAACTCTACGGAACCTGACAGAAACACTGTGGGCCCCTACAGGCCCTTGCGGGCACTTGCAGAACTCTGCAGGAACCCGCGGAACTTTATGGAACGCTACCAGCCCCTACGGAAGCCTAAAGACCCTTGCAGGCAGTTACGGAACGGTACAGGGCCCTAGGGAACTTTACCAGCCACTACGGAAATCTACGGGCCCCTACAGAACACTACTGGCTCCTGCGGTACTCTACAGGCCTCTAGGGAACCTACGAAGCTCTACGGAGCCCTATGGATCCTTACGGAACAGTACGGGCCCCTTCTGACCTCTGCGGGCGCTTATGGAAACCTACAGGACCCTACGGAACTGTACGAGACTCTACAGGCCCCTAGGGAACACCACAGGCCCCTACGGAACCCTACACAACCCTCTGGAAACTTATGGCACCCTACAAGCTCCTACCAACCCCTGCGGGCACTTACACAACCCTACAGGCCCCTACGGAAATCTACGGGACTCCACGGGCCTCTAGGGAAGCCTACAGATTTCGACGGAACCCTACGAGCCCCTCTGGAACCCTACAGAATACTCCAGGACCCGACAGCACTCTACAAGACCCTTAGTAAGACAACGGAACCTCACGAAAACCCTATGGGCTCCTACAGAACCCTGCAGGCGCCTATGGAACCCTACAAGTCCATATAGAACCCCACAGGGCCCTACGGAACTTTACCCGCCACTACGGAACTCTACGGGACCCTACGGAACCCTGCAGAACCCTCCGGAACCTTACAGAATCCCACAGACTCCTACAGACTGCTGCGGGCACTTACACAACCCTACAGGCCCCTACGGAACACTGCCAGCCCCTATGGAAGGAACCCTACGGGGCCCTACAGAACACTACTGGCTCCTGCGGTACTCCAGAGGCCTCTAGGGAACCTACAAAGATCTACGGAGCCCTATGGATCCTTACGGAACAGTACGGGCCCCTTCAGACCTCTGCGGGCGCTTATGGAAACCTACAGGACCCTACGGAACTGTACGAGACTCTACAGGCCCCTAGGGAACACCACAGGCCCCTACGGAACCGTACGAGACTCTACAGGCCCCTAGGGAACACCACAGGCCCCTACGGAACCCTACACAACCCTCTGGAAACTTATGGCACCCTACAAGCTCCTACCAACCCCTGCGGGCACTTACACAACCCTACAGGCCCCTACGGAAATCTACGGGACTCCACGGGCCCCTAGGGAAGCCTACAGATTTCGACGGAACCCTACGAGCCCCTCTGGAACCCTACAGAATACTCCAGGACCCAACAGCACTCTACAAGACCCTTAGCAACACAACGGAACCTCACGAAAACCCTATGGGCTCCTACAGAACACTGCAGGTGCCTACGGAACCCTACAGACCCCTACGGAATACTACCAGCCGCTACGGAAACCTATGGCCCCTACGGAACTCTACGGAACCTGACAGAAACACTGTGGGCCCCTACAGGCCCTTGCGGGCACTTGCAGAACTCTGCAGGAACGCGCGGAACTTTATGGAACGCTACCAGCCCCTACGGAAGCCTAAAGACCCTTGCAGGCAGTTACGGAACGGTACAGAGCCCTAGGGAACTTTACCAGCCACTACGGAACTCTACGGGACCCTACGGAACCCTGCAGAACCCTCCAGAACCTTACAGAATCCCACGGATTCCTACAGACTCCTGCGGGCACTTACTCAACCCTAGAGGACCCTACGGAACACTGCCAGCCCCTATGGAAGGAACCCTACGGGGCCCTACAGAACACTACTGGCTCCTGCGGTACTCTACAGGCCTCTAGGGAACCTACGAAGCTCTACGGAGCCCTATGGATCCTTACGGAACAGTACGGGCCCCTTCTGACCTCTGCGGGCGCTTATGGAAACCTACAGGACCCGACGGAACTGTACGAGACTCTACAGGCCCCTAGGGAACACCACAGGCCCCTACGGAACCCTACACAACCCTCTGGAAACTTATGGCACCCTACAAGCTCCTACCAACCCCTGCGGGCACTTACACAACCCTACAGGCCCCTACGGAAATCTACGGGACTCCACGGGCCCCTAGGGAAGCCTACAGATTTCGACAGAACCCTACGAGCCCCTCTGGAACCCTACAGAATACTCCAGGACCCGACAGCACTCTACAAGACCCTTAGCAACACAACGGAACCTCACGAAAACCCTATGGGCTCCTACAGAACACTGCAGGCGCCTACGGAACCCTACAGACCCCTACGGAATACTACCAGCCGCTACGGAAGCCTATGGCCCCTACGGAACTCTACGGAACCTGACAGAAACACTGTGGGCCCCTACAGGCCCTTGCGGGCACTTGCAGAACTCTGCAGGAACCCGCGGAACTTTATGGAACGCTACCAGCCCCTACGGAAGCCTAAAGACCCTTGCAGGCAGTTACGGAACGGTACATGGCCCTAGGGAACTTTACCAGCCACTACGGAAATCTACGGGCCCCAACAGAACACTACTGGCTCCTGCGGTACTCTACAGGCCTCTAGGGAACCTACGAAGCTCTACGGAGCCCTATGGATCCTTACGGAACAGTACGGGCCCCTTCAGACCTCTGCGGGCGCTTATGGAAACCTACAGGACCCTACGGAACCGTACGAGACTCTACTGGCCCCTAGGGAACACCACAGGCCCCTACGGAACCCTACACAACCCTCTGGAAACATATGGCACCCTACAAGCTCCTACCAACCCCTGCGGGCACTTACACAACCCTACAGGCCCCTACGGAAATCTACGGGACTCCACGGGCCCCTAGGGAAGCCTACAGATTTCGACGGAACCCTACGAGCCCCTCTGGAACCCTACAGAATACTCCAGGACCCGACAGCACTCTACAAGACCCTTAGTAAGACAACGGAACCTCACGAAAACCCTATGGGCTCCTACAGAACCCTGCAGGCGCCTATGGAACCCTACAAGTCCATATAGAACCCCACAGGGCCCTACGGAACTTTACCAGCCACTACGGAACTCTACGGGCCCTACGGAACCCTGCAGAACCCTCCGGAACCTTACAGAATCCCACAGACTCCTACAGACTGCTGCGGGCACTTACACAACCCTACAGGCCCCTACGGAACACTGCCAGCCCCTACGGAAGGAACTTTATGGGCCCCTACATAACACTACTGGCTCCTGCGGTACTCCAGAGGCCTCTAGGGAACCTACGAAGCTCTACGGAGCCCTATGGATCCTTACGGAACAGTACGGGCCCCTTCAGACCTCTGCGGGCGCTTATGGAAACCTACAGGACCTTACGGAACTGTACGAGACTCTACAGGCCCCTAGGGAACACCACAGGCCCCTACGGAACCGTACGAGACTCTACAGGCCCCTAGGGAACACCACAGGCCCCTACGGAACCCTACACAACCCTCTGTAAACTTATGGCACCCTACAAGCTCCTACCAACCCCTGCGGGCACTTACACAACCCTACAGGCCCCTACGGAAATCTACGGGACTCCACGGGCCCCTAGGGAAGCCTACAGATTTCGACAGAACCCTACGAGCCCCTCTGGAACCCTACAGAATACTCCAGGACCCGACAGCACTCTACAAGACCCTTAGCAACACAACGGAACCTCGCGAAAACCCTATGGGCTCCTACAGAACACTGCAGGTGCCTACGGAACCCTACAGACCCCTACGGAATACTACCAGCCGCTACGGAAACCTATGGCCCCTACGGAACTCTACGGAACCTGACAGAAACACTGTGGGCCCCTACAGGCCCTTGCGGGCACTTGCAGAACTCTGCAGGAACGCGCGGAACTTTATGGAACGCTACCAGCCCCTACGGAAGCCTAAAGACCCTTGCAGGCAGTTACGGAACGGTACAGAGCCCTAGGGAACTTTACCAGCCACTACGGAAATCTACGGGCCCCAACAGAACACTACTGGCTCCTGCGGTACTCTACAGGCCTCTAGGGAACCTACGAAGCTCTACGGAGCCCTATGGATCCTTACGGAACAGTACGGGCCCCTTCAGACCTCTGCGGGCGCTTATGGAAACCTACAGGACCCTACGGAACCGTACGAGACTCTACTGGCCCCTAGGGAACACCACAGGCCCCTACGGAACCCTACACAACCCTCTGGAAACATATGGCACCCTACAAGCTCCTACCAACCCCTGCGGGCACTTACACAACCCTACAGGCCCCTACGGAAATCTACGGGACTCCACGGGCCCCTAGGGAAGCCTACAGATTTCGACGGAACCCTACGAGCCCCTCTGGAACCCTACAGAATACTCCAGGACCCGACAGCACTCTACAAGACCCTTAGTAAGACAACGGAACCTCACGAAAACCCTATGGGCTCCTACAGAACCCTGCAGGCGCCTATGGAACCCTACAAGTCCATATAGAACCCCACAGGGCCCTACGGAACTTTACCAGCCACTACGGAACTCTACGGGCCCTACGGAACCCTGCAGAACCCTCCGGAACCTTACAGAATCCCACAGACTCCTACAGACTGCTGCGGGCACTTACACAACCCTACAGGCCCCTACGGAACACTGCCAGCCCCTACGGAAGGAACTTTATGGGCCCCTACATAACACTACTGGCTCCTGCGGTACTCCAGAGGCCTCTAGGGAACCTACGAAGCTCTACGGAGCCCTATGGATCCTTACGGAACAGTACGGGCCCCTTCAGACCTCTGCGGGCGCTTATGGAAACCTACAGGACCTTACGGAACTGTACGAGACTCTACAGGCCCCTAGGGAACACCACAGGCCCCTACGGAACCGTACGAGACTCTACAGGCCCCTAGGGAACACCACAGGCCCCTACGGAACCCTACACAACCCTCTGTAAACTTATGGCACCCTACAAGCTCCTACCAACCCCTGCGGGCACTTACACAACCCTACAGGCCCCTACGGAAATCTACGGGACTCCACGGGCCCCTAGGGAAGCCTACAGATTTCGACAGAACCCTACGAGCCCCTCTGGAACCCTACAGAATACTCCAGGACCCGACAGCACTCTACAAGACCCTTAGCAACACAACGGAACCTCGCAAAAACCCTATGGGCTCCTACAGAACACTGCAGGTGCCTACGGAACCCTACAGACCCCTACGGAATACTACCAGCCGCTACGGAAACCTGTGGCCCCTACGGAACTCTACGGAACCTGACAGAAACACTGTGGGCCCCTACAGGCCCTTGCGGGCACTTGCAGAACTCTGCAGGAACCCGCGGAACTTTATGGAACGCTACCAGCCCCTACGGAACCCTAAAGACCCTTGCAGGCAGTTACGGAACGGTACAGGGCCCTAGGGAACTTTACCAGCCACTACGGAAATCTACGGGCCCCTACAGAACACTACTGGCTCCTGCGGTACTCTACAGGCCTCTAGGGAACCTACGAAGCTCTACGGAGCCCTATGGATCCTTACGGAACAGTACGGGCCCCTTCTGACCTCTGCGGGCGCTTATGGAAACCTACAGGACCCGACGGAACTGTACGAGACTCTACAGGCCCCTAGGGAACACCACAGGCCCCTACGGAACCCTACACAACCCTCTGGAAACTTATGGCACCCTACAAGCTCCTACCAACCCCTGCGGGCACTTACACAACCCTACAGGCCCCTACGGAAATCTACGGGACTCCACGGGCCCCTAGGGAAGCCTACAGATTTCGACAGAACCCTACGAGCCCCTCTGGAACCCTACAGAATACTCCAGGACCCGACAGCACTCTACAAGACCCTTAGCAACACAACGGAACCTCGCGAAAACCCTATGGGCTCCTACAGAACACTGCAGGTGCCTACGGAACCCTACAGACCCCTACGGAATACTACCAGCCGCTACGGAAACCTATGGCCCCTACGGAACTCTACGGAACCTGACAGAAACACTGTGGGCCCCTACAGGCCCTTGCGGGCACTTGCAGAACTCTGCAGGAACCCGCGGAACTTTATGGAACGCTACCAGCCCCTACGGAACCCTAAAGACCCTTGCAGGCAGTTACGGAACGGTACAGGGCCCTAGGGAACTTTACCAGCCACTACGGAAATCTACGGGCCCCTACAGAACACTACTGGCTCCTGCGGTACTCTACAGGCCTCTAGGGAACCTACGAAGCTCTACGGAGCCCTATGGATCCTTACGGAACAGTACGGGCCCCTTCTGACCTCTGCGGGCGCTTATGGAAACCTACAGGACCCTACGGAACTGTACGAGACTCTACAGGCCCCTAGGGAACACCACAGGCCCCTACGGAACCCTACACAACCCTCTGGAAACTTATGGCACCCTACAAGCTCCTACCAACCCCTGCGGGCACTTACACAACCCTACAGGCCCCTACGGAAATCTACGGGACTCCACGGGCCCCTAGGGAAGCCTACAGATTTCGACAGAACCCTACGAGCCCCTCTGGAACCCTACAGAATACTCCAGGACCCGACAGCACTCTACAAGACCCTTAGTAAGACAACGGAACCTCACGAAAACCCTATGGGCTCCTACAGAACCCTGCAGGCGCCTATGGAACCCTACAAGTCCATATAGAACCCCACAGGGCCCTACGGAACTTTACCAGCCACTACGGAACTCTACGGGACCCTACGGAACCCTGCAGAACCCTCCGGAACCTTACAGAATCCCACAGACTCCTACAGACTGCTGCGGGCACTTACACAACCCAACAGGCCCATACGGAACACTGCCAGCCCCTACGGAAGGAACTTTATGGGCCCCTACAGAACACTACTGGCTCCTGCGGTACTCCAGAGGCCTCTAGGGAACCTACGAAGCTCTACGGAGCCCTATGGATCCTTACGGAACAGTACGGGCCCCTTCAGACCTCTGCGGGCGCTTATGGAAACCTACAGGACCCGACGGAACTGTACGAGACTCTACAGGCCCCTAGGGAACACCACAGGCCCCTACGGAACCGTACGAGACTCTACAGGCCCCTAGGGAACACCACAGGCCCCTACGGAACCCTACACAACCCTCTGGAAACTTATGGCACCCTACAAGCTCCTACCAACCCCTGCGGGCACTTACACAACCCTACAGGCCCCTACGGAAATCTACGGGACTCCACGGGCCCCTAGGGAAGCCTACAGATTTCGACGGAACCCTACGAGCCCCTCTGGAACCCTACAGAATACTCCAGGACCCGACAGCACTCTACAAGACCCTTAGCAACACAACGGAACCTCACGAAAACCCTATGGGCTCCTACAGAACACTGCAGGTGCCTACGGAACCCTACAGACCCCTACGGAATACTACCAGCCGCTACGGAAGCCTATGGCCCCTACGGAACTCTATGGAACCTGACAGAAACACTGTGGGCCCCTACAGGCCCTTGCGGGCACTTGCAGAACTCTGCAGGAACTCGCGGAACTTTATGGAACGCTACCAGCCCCTACGGAAGCCTAAAGACCCTTGCAGGCAGTTACGGAACGGTACAGGGCCCTAGGGAACTTTACCAGCCACTACGGAACTCTACGGGCCCCTACGGAACCCTGCAGAACCCTCCAGAACCTTACAGAATCCCACGGATTCCTACAGACTCCTGCGGGCAATTACTCAACCCTAGAGGACCCTACGGAACACTGCCAGCCCCTATGGAAGGAACCCTACGGGGCCCTACAGAACACTACTGGCTCCTGCGGTACTCTACAGGCCTCTAGGGAACCTACGAAGCTCTACGGAGCCCTATGGATCCTTACGGAACAGTACGGGCCCCTTCTGACCTCTGCGGGCGCTTATGGAAACCTACAGGACCCTACGGAACTGTACGAGACTCTACTGGCCCCTAGGGAACACCACAGGCCCCTACGGAACCCTACACAACCCTCTGGAAACTTATGGCACCCTACAAGCTCCTACCAACCCCTGCGGGCACTTACACAACCCTACAGGCCCCTACGGAAATCTACGGGACTCCACGGGCCCCTAGGGAAGCCTACAGATTTCGACGGAACCCTACGAGCCCCTCTGGAACCCTACAGAATACTCCAGGACCCGACAGCACTCTACAAGACCCTTAGCAACACAACGGAACCTCACGAAAACCCTAAGGGCTCCTACTGAACACTGCAGGCGCCTACGGAACCCTACAGACCCCTACGGAACCCTACAGACAGCTGCGGGCACTTACAGAACCCTGCAGGCCCCTACGGAACCCTACAGGTCCATACAGAACCCCACAGGGCCCTACGGAACTTTAACAGCCACTACGGAACTCTACGGGCCCTACAGAACCCTGCAGAACCCTCCGGAACCTTACAGAATCCCACAGACTCCTACAGACTGCTGCGGGCACTTACACAACCCTACAGGCCCCTACGGAACACTGCCAGCCCCTACGGAAGGAACTTTATGGGCCCCTACAGAACACTACTGGCTCCTGCGGTACTCCAGAGGCCTCTAGGGAACCTACGAAGCTCTACGGAGCCCTATGGATCCTTACGGAACAGTACGGGCCCCTTCAGACCTCTGCGGGCGCTTATGGAAACCTACAGGACCCGACGGAACTGTACGAGACTCTACAGGCCCCTAGGGAACACCACAGGCCCCTACGGAACCGTACGAGACTCTACAGGCCCCTAGGGAACACCACAGGCCCCTACGGAACCCTACACAACCCTCTGGAAACTTATGGCACCCTACAAGCTCCTACCAACCCCTGCGGGCACTTACACAACCCTACAGGCCCCTACGGAAATCTACGGGACTCCACGGGCCCCTAGGGAAGCCTACAGATTTCGACGGAACCCTACGAGCCCCTCTGGAACCCTACAGAATACTCCAGGACCCGACAGCACTCTACAAGACCCTTAGCAACACAACGGAACCTCACGAAAACCCTATGGGCTCCTACAGAACACTGCAGGTGCCTACGGAACCCTACAGACCCCTACGGAATACTACCAGCCGCTACGGAAGCCTATGGCCCCTACGGAACTCTATGGAACCTGACAGAAACACTGTAGGCCCCTACAGGCCCTTGCGGGCACTTGCAGAACTCTGCAGGAACTCGCGGAACTTTATGGAACGCTACCAGCCCCTACGGAAGCCTAAAGACCCTTGCAGGCAGTTACGGAACGGTACAGGGCCCTAGGGAACTTTACCAGCCACTACGGAACTCTACGGGCCCCTACGGAACCCTGCAGAACCCTCCAGAACCTTACAGAATCCCACGGATTCCTACAGACTCCTGCGGGCAATTACTCAACCCTAGAGGACCCTACGGAACACTGCCAGCCCCTATGGAAGGAACCCTACGGGGCCCTACAGAACACTACTGGCTCCTGCGGTACTCTACAGGCCTCTAGGGAACCTACGAAGCTCTACGGAGCCCTATGGATCCTTACGGAACAGTACGGGCCCCTTCTGACCTCTGCGGGCGCTTATGGAAACCTACAGGACCCTACGGAACTGTACGAGACTCTACTGGCCCCTAGGGAACACCACAGGCCCCTACGGAACCCTACACAACCCTCTGGAAACTTATGGCACCCTACAAGCTCCTACCAACCCCTGCGGGCACTTACACAACCCTACAGGCCCCTACGGAAATCTACGGGACTCCACGGGCCCCTAGGGAAGCCTACAGATTTCGACGGAACCCTACGAGCCCCTCTGGAACCCTACAGAATACTCCAGGACCCGACAGCACTCTACAAGACCCTTAGCAACACAACAGAACCTCACGAAAACCCTAAGGGCTCCTACTGAACACTGCAGGCGCCTACGGAACCCTACAGACCCCTACGGAACCCTACAGACAGCTGCGGGCACTTACAGAACCCTGCAGGCCCCTACGGAACCCTACAGGTCCATACAGAACCCCACAGGGCCCTACGGAACTTTAACAGCCACTACGGAACTCTACGGGCCCTACAGAACCCTGCAGAACCCTCCGGAACCTTACAGAATCCCACAGACTCCTACAGACTGCTGCGGGCACTTACACAACCCTACAGGCCCCTACGGAACACTGCCAGCCCCTACGGAAGGAACTTTATGGGCCCCTACATAACACTACTGGCTCCTGCGGTACTCCAGAGGCCTCTAGGGAACCTACGAAGCTCTACGGAGCCCTATGGATCCTTACGGAACAGTACGGGCCCCTTCAGACCTCTGCGGGCGCTTATGGAAACCTACAGGACCCGACGGAACTGTACGAGACTCTACAGGCCCCTAGGGAACACCACAGGCCCCTACGGAACCGTACGAGACTCTACAGGCCCCTAGGGAACACCACAGGCCCCTACGGAACCCTACACAACCCTCTGGAAACTTATGGCACCCTACAAGCTCCTACCAACCCCTGCGGGCACTTACACAACCCTACAGGCCCCTACGGAAATCTACGGGACTCCACGGGCCCCTAGGGAAGCCTACAGATTTCGACGGAACCCTACGAGCCCCTCTGGAACCCTACAGAATACTCCAGGACCCGACAGCACTCTACAAGACCCTTAGCAACACAACGGAACCTCACGAAAACCCTATGGGCTCCTACAGAACACTGCAGGTGCCTACGGAACCCTACAGACCCCTATGGAATACTACCAGCCGCTACGGAAGCCTATGGCCCCTACGGAACTCTATGGAACCTGACAGAAACACTGTGGGCCCCTACAGGCCCTTGCGGGCACTTGCAGAACTCTGCAGGAACTCGCGGAACTTTATGGAACGCTACCAGCCCCTACGGAAGCCTAAAGACCCTTGCAGGCAGTTACGGAACGGTACAGGGCCCTAGGGAACTTTACCAGCCACTACGGAACTCTACGGGCCCCTACGGAACCCTGCAGAACCCTCCAGAACCTTACAGAATCCCACGGATTCCTACAGACTCCTGCGGGCAATTACTCAACCCTAGAGGACCCTACGGAACACTGCCAGCCCCTATGGAAGGAACCCTACGGGGCCCTACAGAACACTACTGGCTCCTGCGGTACTCTACAGGCCTCTAGGGAACCTACGAAGCTCTACGGAGCCCTATGGATCCTTACGGAACAGTACGGGCCCCTTCTGACCTCTGCGGGCGCTTATGGAAACCTACAGGACCCTACGGAACTGTACGAGACTCTACAGGCCCCTAGGGAACACCACAGGCCCCTACGGAACCCTACACAACCCTCTGGAAACTTATGGCACCCTACAAGCTCCTACCAACCCCTGCGGGCACTTACACAACCCTACAGGCCCCTACGGAAATCTACGGGACTCCACGGGCCCCTAGGGAAGCCTACAGATTTCGACGGAACCCTACGAGCCCCTCTGGAACCCTACAGAATACTCCAGGACCCGACAGCACTCTACAAGACCCTTAGCAACACAACGGAACCTCACGAAAACCCTAAGGGCTCCTACTGAACACTGCAGGCGCCTACGGAACCCTACAGACCCCTACGGAACCCTACAGACAGCTGCGGGCACTTACAGAACCCTGCAGGCCCCTACGGAACCCTACAGGTCCATACAGAACCCCACAGGGCCCTACGGAACTTTAACAGCCACTACGGAACTCTACGGGCCCTACAGAACCCTGCAGAACCCTCCGGAACCTTACAGAATCCCACAGACTCCTACAGACTGCTGCGGGCACTTACACAACCCTACAGGCCCCTACGGAACACTGCCAGCCCCTACGGAAGGAACTTTATGGGCCCCTACATAACACTACTGGCTCCTGCGGTACTCCAGAGGCCTCTAGGGAACCTACGAAGCTCTACGGAGCCCTATGGATCCTTACGGAACAGTACGGGCCCCTTCAGACCTCTGCGGGCGCTTATGGAAACCTACAGGACCCGACGGAACTGTACGAGACTCTACAGGCCCCTAGGGAACACCACAGGCCCCTACGGAACCGTACGAGACTCTACAGGCCCCTAGGGAACACCACAGGCCCCTACGGAACCCTACACAACCCTCTGGAAACTTATGGCACCCTACAAGCTCCTACTAACCCCTGCGGGCACTTACACAACCCTACAGGCCCCTACGGAAATCTACGGGACTCCACGGGTCCCTAGGGAAGCCTACAGATTTCGACGGAACCCTACGAGCCCCTCTGGAACCCTACAGAATACTCCAGGACCCGACAGCACTCTACAAGACCCTTAGCAACACAACGGAACCTCACTAAAACCCTATGGGCTCCTACAGAACACTGCAGGTGCCTACGGAACCCTACAGACCCCTACGGAATACTACCAGCCGCTACGGAAGCCTATGGCCCCTACGGAACTCTATGGAACCTGACAGAAACACTGTGGGCCCCTACAGGCCCTTGCGGGCACTTGCAGAACTCTGCAGGAACTCGCGGAACTTTATGGAACGCTACCAGCCCCTACGGAAGCCTAAAGACCCTTGCAGGCAGTTACGGAACGGTACAGGGCCCTAGGGAACTTTACCAGCCACTACGGAACTCTACGGGCCCCTACGGAACCCTGCAGAACCCTCCAGAACCTTACAGAATCCCACGGATTCCTACAGACTCCTGCGGGCAATTACTCAACCCTAGAGGACCCTACGGAACACTGCCAGCCCCTATGGAAGGAACCCTACGGGGCCCTACAGAACACTACTGGCTCCTGCGGTACTCTACAGGCCTCTAGGGAACCTACGAAGCTCTACTGAGCCCTATGGATCCTTACGGAACAGTACGGGCCCCTTCTGACCTCTGCGGGCGCTTATGGAAACCTACAGGACCCTACGGAACTGTACGAGACTCTACAGGCCCCTAGGGAACACCACAGGCCCCTACGGAACCCTACACAACCCTCTGGAAACTTATGGCACCCTACAAGCTCCTACCAACCCCTGCGGGCACTTACCCAACCCTACAGGCCCCTACGGAAATCTACGGGACTCCACGGGCCCCTAGGGAAGCCTACAGATTTCGACGGAACCCTACGAGCCCCTCTGGAACCCTACAGAATACTCCAGGACCCGACAGCACTCTACAAGACCCTTAGCAACACAACGGAACCTCACGAAAACCCTAAGGGCTCCTACTGAACACTGCAGGCGCCTACGGAACCCTACAGACCCCTACGGAACCCTACAGACAGCTGCGGGCACTTACAGAACCCTGCAGGCCCCTACGGAACCCTACAGGTCCATACAGAACCCCACAGGGCCCTACGGAACTTTAACAGCCACTACGGAACTCTACGGGCCCTACAGAACCCTGCAGAACCCTCCGGAACCTTACAGAATCCCACAGACTCCTACAGACTGCTGCGGGCACTTACACAACCCTACAGGCCCCTACGGAACACTGCCAGCCCCTACGGAAGGAACTTTATGGGCCCCTACATAACACTACTGGCTCCTGCGGTACTCCAGAGGCCTCTAGGGAACCTACGAAGCTCTACGGAGCCCTATGGATCCTTACGGAACAGTACGGGCCCCTTCAGACCTCTGCGGGCGCTTATGGAAACCTACAGGACCCGACGGAACTGTACGAGACTCTACTGGCCCCTAGGGAACACCACAGGCCCCTACGGAACCCTACACAACCCTCTGGAAACTTATGGCACCCTACAAGCTCCTACCAACCCCTGCGGGCACTTACACAACCCTACAGGCCCCTACGGAAATCTACGGGACTCCACGGGCCCCTAGGGAAGCCTACAGATTTCGACGGAACCCTACGAGCCCCTCTGGAACCCTACAGAATACTCCAGGACCCGACAGCACTCTACAAGACCCTTAGCAACACAACGGAACCTCACGAAAACCCTATGGGCTCCTACAGAACACTGCAGGTGCCTACGGAACCCTAAAGACCCCTACGGAATACTACCAGCCGCTACGGAAGCCTATGGCCCCTACGGAACTCTACGGAACCTGACAGAAACACTGTGGGCCCCTACAGGCCCTTGCGGGCACTTGCAGAACTCTGCAGGAACCCGCGGAACTTTATGGAACGCTACCAGCCCCTACGGAAGCCTAAAGACCCTTGCAGGCAGTTACGGAACGGTACAGGGCCCTAGGGAACTTTACCAGCCACTACGGAACTCTACGGGCCCCTACGGAACCCTGCAGAACCCTCCAGAACCTTACAGAATCCCACGGATTCCTACAGACTCCTGTGGGCACTTACTCAACCCTAGAGGACCCTACGGAACACTGCCAGCCCCTATGGAAGGAACCCTACGGGGCCCTACAGAACACTACTGGCTCCTGCGGTACTCTACAGGCCTCTAGGGAACCTACGAAGCTCTACGGAGCCCTATGGATCCTTACGGAACAGTACGGGCCCCTTCTGACCTCTGCGGGCGCTTATGGAAACCTACAGGACCCTACGGAACTGTACGAGACTCTACTGGCCCCTAGGGAACACCACAGGCCCCTACGGAACCCTACACAACCCTCTGGAAACTTATGGCACCCTACAAGCTCCTACCAACCCCTGCGGGCACTTACACAACCCTACAGGCCCCTACGGAAATCTACGGGACTCCACGGGCCCCTAGGGAAGCCTACAGATTTCGACGGAACCCTACGAGCCCCTCTGGAACCCTACAGAATACTCCAGGACCCGACAGCACTCTACAAGACCCTTAGCAACACAACGGAACCTCACGAAAACCCTAAGGGCTCCTACTGAACACTGCAGGCGCCTACGGAACCCTACAGACCCCTACGGAACCCTACAGACAGCTGCGGGCACTTACAGAACCCTGCAGGCCCCTACGGAACCCTACAGGTCCATACAGAACCCCACAGGGCCCTACGGAACTTTAACAGCCACTACGGAACTCTACGGGCCCTACAGAACCCTGCAGAACCCTCCGGAACCTTACAGAATCCCACAGACTCCTACAGACTGCTGCGGGCACTTACACAACCCTACAGGCCCCTACGGAACACTGCCAGCCCCTACGGAAGGAACTTTATGGGCCCCTACATAACACTACTGGCTCCTGCGGTACTCCAGAGGCCTCTAGGGAACCTACGAAGCTCTACGGAGCCCTATGGATCCTTACGGAACAGTACGGGCCCCTTCAGACCTCTGCGGGCGCTTATGGAAACCTACAGGACCCGACGGAACTGTACGAGACTCTACTGGCCCCTAGGGAACACCACAGGCCCCTACGGAACCCTACACAACCCTCTGGAAACTTATGGCACCCTACAAGCTCCTACCAACCCCTGCGGGCACTTACACAACCCTACAGGCCCCTACGGAAATCTACGGGACTCCACGGGCCCCTAGGGAAGCCTACAGATTTCGACGGAACCCTACGAGCCCCTCTGGAACCCTACAGAATACTCCAGGACCCGACAGCACTCTACAAGACCCTTAGCAACACAACGGAACCTCACGAAAACCCTATGGGCTCCTACAGAACACTGCAGGTGCCTACGGAACCCTAAAGACCCCTACGGAATACTACCAGCCGCTACGGAAGCCTATGGCCCCTACGGAACTCTACGGAACCTGACAGAAACACTGTGGGCCCCTACAGGCCCTTGCGGGCACTTGCAGAACTCTGCAGGAACCCGCGGAACTTTATGGAACGCTACCAGCCCCTACGGAAGCCTAAAGACCCTTGCAGGCAGTTACGGAACGGTACAGGGCCCTAGGGAACTTTACCAGCCACTACGGAACTCTACGGGCCCCTACGGAACCCTGCAGAACCCTCCAGAACCTTACAGAATCCCACGGATTCCTACAGACTCCTGTGGGCACTTACTCAACCCTAGAGGACCCTACGGAACACTGCCAGCCCCTATGGAAGGAACCCTACGGGGCCCTACAGAACACTACTGGCTCCTGCGGTACTCTACAGGCCTCTAGGGAACCTACGAAGCTCTACGGAGCCCTATGGATCCTTACGGAACAGTACGGGCCCCTTCTGACCTCTGCGGGCGCTTATGGAAACCTACAGGACCCTACGGAACTGTACGAGACTCTACTGGCCCCTAGGGAACACCACAGGCCCCTACGGAACCCTACACAACCCTCTGGAAACTTATGGCACCCTACAAGCTCCTACCAACCCCTGCGGGCACTTACACAACCCTACAGGCCCCTACGGAAATCTACGGGACTCCACGGGCCCCTAGGGAAGCCTACAGATTTCGACGGAACCCTACGAGCCCCTCTGGAACCCTACAGAATACTCCAGGACCCGACAGCACTCTACAAGACCCTTAGCAACACAACGGAACCTCACGAAAACCCTAAGGGCTCCTACTGAACACTGCAGGCGCCTACGGAACCCTACAGACCCCTACGGAACCCTACAGACAGCTGCGGGCACTTACAGAACCCTGCAGGCCCCTACGGAACCCTACAGGTCCATACAGAACCCCACAGGGCCCTACGGAACTTTACCAGCCACTACGGAACTCTACGGGCCCTACAGAACCCTGCAGAACCCTCCGGAACCTTACAGAATCCCACAGACTCCTACAGACTGCTGCGGGCACTTACACAACCCTACAGGCCCCTACGGAACACTGCCAGCCCCTACGGAAGGAACTTTATGAGCCCCTACAGAACACTACTGGCTCCTGCGGTACTCCAGAGGCCTCTAGGGAACCTACGAAGCTCTACGGAGCCCTATGGATCCTTACGGAACAGTACGGGCCCCTTCTGACCTCTGCGGGCGCTTATGGAAACCTACAGGACCCTACGGAACTGTACGAGACTCTACAGGCCCCTAGGGAACACCACAGGCCCCTACGGAACCCTACACAACCCTCTGGAAACTTATGGCACCCTACAAGCTCCTACCAACCCCTGCGGGCACTTACACAACCCTACAGGCCCCTACGGAAATCTACGGGACTCCACGGGCCCCTAGGGAAGCCTACAGATTTCGACAGAACCCTACGAGCCCCTCTGGAACCCTACAGAATACTCCAGGACCCGACAGCACTCTACAAGACCCTTAGTAAGACAACGGAACCTCACGAAAACCCTATGGGCTCCTACAGAACCCTGCAGGCGCCTATGGAACCCTACAAGTCCATATAGAACCCCACAGGGCCCTACGGAACTTTACCAGCCACTACGGAACTCTACGGGACCCTACGGAACCCTGCAGAACCCTCCGGAACCTTACAGAATCCCACAGACTCCTACAGACTGCTGCGGGCACTTACACAACCCTACAGGCCCCTACGGAACACTGCCAGCCCCTACGGAAGGAACTTTATGGGCCCCTACAGAACACTACTGGCTCCTGCGGTACTCCAGAGGCCTCTAGGGAACCTACGAAGCTCTACGGAGCCCTATGGATCCTTACGGAACAGTACGGGCCCCTTCAGACCTCTGCGGGCGCTTATGGAAACCTACAGGACCCGACGGAACTGTACGAGACTCTACAGGCCCCTAGGGAACACCACAGGCCCCTACGGAACCGTACGAGACTCTACAGGCCCCTAGGGAACACCACAGACCCCTACGGAACCCTACACAACCCTCTGGAAACTTATGGCACCCTACAAGCTCCTACCAACCCCTGCGGGCACTTACACAACCCTACAGGCCCCTACGGAAATCTACGGGACTCCACGGGCCCCTAGGGAAGCCTACAGATTTCGACGGAACCCTACGAGCCCCTCTGGAACCCTACAGAATACTCCAGGACCCGACAGCACTCTACAAGACCCTTAGCAACACAACGGAACCTCACGAAAACCCTATGGGCTCCTACAGAACACTGCAGGTGCCTACGGAACCCTACAGACCCCTACGGAATACTACCAGCCGCTACGGAAGCCTATGGCCCCTACGGAACTCTATGGAACCTGACAGAAACACTGTGGGCCCCTACAGGCCCTTGCGGGCACTTGCAGAACTCTGCAGGAACTCGCGGAACTTTATGGAACGCTACCAGCCCCTACGGAAGCCTAAAGACCCTTGCAGGCAGTTACGGAACGGTACAGGGCCCTAGGGAACTTTACCAGCCACTACGGAACTCTACGGGCCCCTACGGAACCCTGCAGAACCCTCCAGAACCTTACAGAATCCCACGGATTCCTACAGACTCCTGCGGGCAATTACTCAACCCTAGAGGACCCTACGGAACACTGCCAGCCCCTACGGAAGGAACCCTACGGGGCCCTACAGAACACTACTGGCTCCTGCGGTACTCTACAGGCCTCTAGGGAACCTACGAAGCTCTATGGAGCCCTATGGATCCTTACGGAACAGTACGGGCCCCTTCTGACCTCTGCGGGCGCTTATGGAAACCTACAGGACCCTACGGAACTGTACGAGACTCTACAGGCCCCTAGGGAACACCACAGGCCC
The DNA here is from genome assembly GCF_964106895.1 of Numenius arquata. Lineage (NCBI taxonomy): Eukaryota > Metazoa > Chordata > Aves > Charadriiformes > Scolopacidae > Numenius > Numenius arquata. The sequence goes on from NW_027415691.1 coordinate 19,694, forward strand.
CTACGGAACCCTACACAACCCTCTGGAAACTTATGGCACCCTACAAGCTCCTACCAACCCCTGCGGGCACTTACACAACCCTACAGGTCCCTACGGAAATCTACGGGACTCCACGGGCCCCTAGGGAAGCCTACAGATTTCGACGGAACCCTACGAGCCCCTCTGGAACCCTACAGAATACTCCAGGACCCGACAGCACTCTACAAGACCCTTAGCAACACAACGGAACCTCACGAAAACCCTAAGGGCTCCTAATGAACACTGCAGGCGCCTACGGAACCCTACAGACCCCTACGGAACCCTACAGACAGCTGCGGGCACTTACAGAACCCTGCAGGCCCCTACGGAACCCTACAGGTCCATACAGAACCCCACAGGGCCCTACGGAACTTTAACAGCCACTACGGAACTCTACGGGCCCTACAGAACCCTGCAGAACCCTCCGGAACCTTACAGAATCCCACAGACTCCTACAGACTGCTGCGGGCACTTACACAACCCTACAGGCCCCTACGGAACACTGCCAGCCCCTACGGAAGGAACTTTATGGGCCCCTACATAACACTACTGGCTCCTGCGGTACTCCAGAGGCCTCTAGGGAACCTACGAAGCTCTACGGAGCCCTATGGATCCTTACGGAACAGTACGGGCCCCTTCTGACCTCTGCGGGCGCTTATGGAAACCTACAGGACCCTACGGAACTGTACGAGACTCTACAGGCCCCTAGGGAACACCACAGGCCCCTAAGGAACCCTACACAACCCTCTGGAAACTTATGGCACCCTACAAGCTCCTACCAACCCCTGCGGGCACTTACACAACCCTACAGGCCCCTACAAGCTCCTACCAACCCCTGCGGGCACTTACACAACCCTACAGGCCCCTACGGAAATCTACGGGACTCCACGAGCCCCTAGGGAAGCCTACAGATTTTGACGGAACCCTACGAGCCCCTCTGGAACCCTACAGAATACTCCAGGACCCGACAGCACTCTACAAGACCCTTAGCAACACAACGGAACCTCACGAAAACCCTATGGGCTCCTACAGAACACTGCAGGTGCCTACGGAACCCTAAAGACCCCTACGGAATACTACCAGCCGCTACGGAAGCCTATGGCCCCTACGGAACTCTACGGAACCTGACAGAAACACTGTGGGCCCCTACAGGCCCTTGCGGGCACTTGCAGAACTCTGCAGGAACCCGCGGAACTTTATGGAACCCTACCAGCCCCTACGGAAGCCTAAAGACCCTTGCAGGCAGTTACGGAACGGTACAGGGCCCTAGGGAACTTTACCAGCCACTACGGAACTCTACGGGCCCCTACGGAACCCTGCAGAACCCTCCAGAACCTTACAGAATCCCACGGATTCCTACAGACTCCTGCGGGCAATTACTCAACCCTAGAGGACACTACGGAACACTGCCAGCCCCTATGGAAGGAACCCTACGGGGCCCTACAGAACACTACTGGCTCCTGCGGTACTCTACAGGCCTCTAGGGAACCTACGAAGCTCTACGGAGCCCTATGGATCCTTACGGAACAGTACGGGCCCCTTCAGACCTCTGCGGGCGCTTATGGAAACCTACAGGACCCTACGGAACTGTACGAGACTCTACTGGCCCCTAGGGAACACCACAGGCCCCTACGGAACCCTACACAACCCTCTGGAAACTTATGGCACCCTACAAGCTCCTACCAACCCCTGCGGGCACTTACACAACCCTACAGGCCCCTACGGAAATCTACGGGACTCCACGGGCTCCTAGGGAAGCCTACAGATTTCGACGGAACCCTACGAGCCCCTCTGGAACCCTACAGAATACTCCAGGACCCGACAGCACTCTACAAGACCCTTAGCAACACAACGGAACCTCACGAAAACCCTAAGGGCTCCTACTGAACACTGCAGGCGCCTACGGAACCCTACAGACCCCTACGGAACCCTACAGACAGCTGTGGGCACTTACAGAACCCTGCAGGCCCCTACGGAACCCTACAGGTCCATACAGAACCCCACAGGGCCCTACGGAACTTTAACAGCCACTACGGAACTCTACGGGCCCTACAGAACCCTGCAGAACCCTCCGGAACCTTACAGAATCCCACAGACTCCTACAGACTGCTGCGGGCACTTACACAACCCTACAGGCCCCTACGGAACACTGCCAGCCCCTACGGAAGGAACTTTATGGGCCCCTACAGAACACTACTGGCTCCTGCGGTACTCCAGAGGCCTCTAGGGAACCTACGAAGCTCTACGGAGCCCTATGGATCCTTACGGAACAGTACGGGCCCCTTCAGACCTCTGCGGGCGCTTATGGAAACCTACAGGACCCTACGGAACTGTACGAGACTCTACAGGCCCCTAGGGAACACCACAGGCCCCTACGGAACCGTACGAGACTCTACAGGCCCCTAGGGAACACCACAGGCCCCTACGGAACCCTACACAACCCTCTGGAAACTTATGGCACCCTACAAGCTCCTACCAACCCCTGCGGGCACTTACACAACCCTACAGGCCCCTACGGAAATCTACGGGACTCCACGGGCCCCTAGGGAAGCCTACAGATTTTGACGGAACCCTACGAGCCCCTCTGGAACCCTACAGAATACTCCAGGACCCGACAGCACTCTACAAGACCCTTAGCAACACAACGGAACCTCACGAAAACCCTATGGGCTCCTACAGAACACTGCAGGTGCCTACGGAACCCTAAAGACCCCTACGGAATACTACCAGCCGCTACGGAAGCCTATGGCCCCTACGGAACTCTACGGAACCTGACAGAAACACTGTGGGCCCCTACAGGCCCTTGCGGGCACTTGCAGAACTCTGCAGGAACCCGCGGAACTTTATGGAACGCTACCAGCCCCTACGGAAGCCTAAAGACCCTTGCAGGCAGTTACGGAACGGTACAGGGCCCTAGGGAACTTTACCAGCCACTACGGAACTCTACGGGCCCCTACGGAACCCTGCAGAACCCTCCAGAACCTTACAGAATCCCACGGATTCCTACAGACTCCTGCGGGCACTTACTCAACCCTAGAGGACCCTACGGAACACTGCCAGCCCCTATGGAAGGAACCCTACGGGGCCCTACAGAACACTACTGGCTCCTGCGGTACTCTACAGGCCTCTAGGGAACCTACGAAGCTCTACGGAGCCCTATGGATCCTTACGGAACAGTACGGGCCCCTTCTGACCTCTGCGGGCGCTTATGGAAACCTACAGGACCCTACGGAACTGTACGAGACTCTACTGGCCCCTAGGGAACACCACAGGCCCCTACGGAACCCTACACAACCCTCTGGAAACTTATGGCACCCTACAAGCTCCTACCAACCCCTGCGGGCACTTACACAACCCTACAGGCCCCTACGGAAATCTACGGGACTCCACGGGCCCCTAGGGAAGCCTACAGATTTCGATGGAACCCTACGAGCCCCTCTGGAACCCTACAGAATACTCCAGGACCCGACAGCACTCTACAAGACCCTTAGCAACACAACGGAACCTCACGAAAACCCTAAGGGCTCCTACTGAACACTGCAGGCGCCTACGGAACCCTACAGACCCCTACGGAACCCTACAGACAGCTGCGGTCACTTACAGAACCCTGCAGGCCCCTACGGAACCCTACAGGTCCATACAGAACCCCACAGGGCCCTACGGAACTTTAACAGCCACTACGGAACTCTACGGGCCCTACAGAACCCTGCAGAACCCTCCGGAACCTTACAGAATCCCACAGACTCCTACAGACTGCTGCGGGCACTTACACAACCCTACAGGCCCCTACGGAACACTGCCAGCCCCTACGGAAGGAACTTTATGGGCCCCTACAGAACACTACTGGCTCCTGCGGTACTCCAGAGGCCTCTAGGGAACCTACGAAGCTCTACGGAGCCCTATGGATCCTTACGGAACAGTACGGGCCCCTTCAGACCTCTGCGGGCGCTTATGGAAACCTACAGGACCCTACGGAACTGTACGAGACTCTACTGGCCCCTAGGGAACACCACAGGCCCCTACGGAACCCTACACAACCCTCTGGAAACTTATGGCACCCTACAAGCTCCTACCAACCCCTGCGGGCACTTACACAACCCTACAGGCCCCTACGGAAATCTACGGGACTCCACGGGCCCCTAGGGAAGCCTACAGATTTCGACGGAACCCTACGAGCCCCTCTGGAACCCTACAGAATACTCCAGGACCCGACAGCACTCTACAAGACCCTTAGCAACACAACGGAACCTCACGAAAACCCTAAGGGCTCCTACTGAACACTGCAGGCGCCTACGGAACCCTACAGACCCCTACGGAACCCTACAGACAGCTGCGGTCACTTACAGAACCCTGCAGGCCCCTACGGAACCCTACAGGTCCATACAGAACCCCACAGGGCCCTACGGAACTTTAACAGCCACTACGGAACTCTACGGGCCCTACAGAACCCTGCAGAACCCTCCGGAACCTTACAGAATCCCACAGACTCCTACAGACTGCTGCGGGCACTTACACAACCCTACAGGCCCCTACGGAACACTGCCAGCCCCTACGGAAGGAACTTTATGGGCCCCTACAGAACACTACTGGCTCCTGCGGTACTCCAGAGGCCTCTAGGGAACCTACGAAGCTCTACGGAGCCCTATGGATCCTTACGGAACAGTACGGGCCCCTTCAGACCTCTGCGGGCGCTTATGGAAACCTACAGGACCCTACGGAACTGTACGAGACTCTACAGGCCCCTAGGGAACACCACAGGCCCCTACGGAACCGTACGAGACTCTACAGGCCCCTAGGGAACACCACAGGCCCCTACGGAACCCTACACAACCCTCTGGAAACTTATGGCACCCTACAAGCTCCTACCAACCCCTGCGGGCACTTACACAACCCTACAGGCCCCTACGGAAATCTACGGGACTCCACGAGCCCCTAGGGAAGCCTACAGATTTTGACGGAACCCTACGAGCCCCTCTGGAACCCTACAGAATACTCCAGGACCCGACAGCACTCTACAAGACCCTTAGCAACACAACGGAACCTCACGAAAACCCTATGGGCTCCTACAGAACACTGCAGGTGCCTACGGAACCCTAAAGACCCCTACGGAATACTACCAGCCGCTACGGAAGCCTATGGCCCCTACGGAACTCTACGGAACCTGACAGAAACACTGTGGGCCCCTACAGGCCCTTGCGGGCACTTGCAGAACTCTGCAGGAACCCGCGGAACTTTATGGAACGCTACCAGCCCCTACGGAAGCCTAAAGACCCTTGCAGGCAGTTACGGAACGGTACAGGGCCCTAGGGAACTTTACCAGCCACTACGGAACTCTACGGGCCCCTACGGAACCCTGCAGAACCCTCCAGAACCTTACAGAATCCCACGGATTCCTACAGACTCCTGCGGGCAATTACTCAACCCTAGAGGACACTACGGAACACTGCCAGCCCCTATGGAAGGAACCCTACGGGGCCCTACAGAACACTACTGGCTCCTGCGGTACTCTACAGGCCTCTAGGGAACCTACGAAGCTCTACGGAGCCCTATGGATCCTTACGGAACAGTACGGGCCCCTTCTGACCTCTGCGGGCGCTTATGGAAACCTACAGGACCCTACGGAACTGTACGAGACTCTACTGGCCCCTAGGGAACACCACAGGCCCCTACGGAACCCTACACAACCCTCTGGAAACTTATGGCACCCTACAAGCTCCTACCAACCCCTGCGGGCACTTACACAACCCTACAGGCCCCTACGGAAATCTACGGGACTCTATGGGCCCCTAGGGAAGCCTACAGATTTCGACGGAACCCTACGAGCCCCTCTGGAACCCTACAGAATACTCCAGGACCCGACAGCACTCTACAAGACCCTTAGTAAGACAACGGAACCTCACGAAAACCCTATGGGCTCCTACAGAACCCTGCAGGCGCCTACGGAACCCTACAGACCCCTACAGAACCCTACAGACAGCTGCGGGCACTTACAGAACCCTGCAGGCCCCTACGGAACCCTACAGGTCCATACAGAACCCCACAGGGCCCTACGGAACTTTAACAGCCACTACGGAACTCTACGGGCCCTACAGAACCCTGCAGAACCCTCCGGAACCTTACAGAATCCCACAGACTCCTACAGACTGCTGCGGGCACTTACACAACCCTACAGGCCCCTACGGAACACTGCCAGCCCCTACGGAAGGAACTTTATGGGCCCCTACATAACACTACTGGCTCCTGCGGTACTCCAGAGGCCTCTAGGGAACCTACGAAGCTCTACGGAGCCCTATGGATCCTTACGGAACAGTACGGGCCCCTTCAGACCTCTGCGGGCGCTTATGGAAACCTACAGGACCCTACGGAACTGTACGAGACTCTACTGGCCCCTAGGGAACACCACAGGCCCCTACGGAACCCTACACAACCCTCTGGAAACTTATGGCACCCTACAAGCTCCTACCAACCCCTGCGGGCACTTACACAACCCTACAGGCCCCTACGGAAATCTACGGGACTCCACGGGCCCCTAGGGAAGCCTACAGATTTCGACGGAACCCTACGAGCCCCTCTGGAACCCTACAGAATACTCCAGGACCCGACAGCACTCTACAAGACCCTTAGCAACACAACGGAACCTCACGAAAACCCTAAGGGCTCCTACTGAACACTGCAGGCGCCTACGGAACCCTACAGACCCCTACGGAACCCTACAGACAGCTGCGGTCACTTACAGAACCCTGCAGGCCCCTACGGAACCCTACAGGTCCATACAGAACCCCACAGGGCCCTACGGAACTTTAACAGCCACTACGGAACTCTACGGGCCCTACAGAACCCTGCAGAACCCTCCGGAACCTTACAGAATCCCACAGACTCCTACAGACTGCTGCGGGCACTTACACAACCCTACAGGCCCCTACGGAACACTGCCAGCCCCTACGGAAGGAACTTTATGGGCCCCTACAGAACACTACTGGCTCCTGCGGTACTCCAGAGGCCTCTAGGGAACCTACGAAGCTCTACGGAGCCCTATGGATCCTTACGGAACAGTACGGGCCCCTTCAGACCTCTGCGGGCGCTTATGGAAACCTACAGGACCCTACGGAACTGTACGAGACTCTACAGGCCCCTAGGGAACACCACAGGCCCCTACGGAACCGTACGAGACTCTACAGGCCCCTAGGGAACACCACAGGCCCCTACGGAACCCTACACAACCCTCTGGAAACTTATGGCACCCTACAAGCTCCTACCAACCCCTGCGGGCACTTACACAACCCTACAGGCCCCTACGGAAATCTACGGGACTCCACGAGCCCCTAGGGAAGCCTACAGATTTTGACGGAACCCTACGAGCCCCTCTGGAACCCTACAGAATACTCCAGGACCCGACAGCACTCTACAAGACCCTTAGCAACACAACGGAACCTCACGAAAACCCTATGGGCTCCTACAGAACACTGCAGGTGCCTACGGAACCCTAAAGACCCCTACGGAATACTACCAGCCGCTACGGAAGCCTATGGCCCCTACGGAACTCTACGGAACCTGACAGAAACACTGTGGGCCCCTACAGGCCCTTGCGGGCACTTGCAGAACTCTGCAGGAACCCGCGGAACTTTATGGAACCCTACCAGCCCCTACGGAAGCCTAAAGACCCTTGCAGGCAGTTACGGAACGGTACAGGGCCCTAGGGAACTTTACCAGCCACTACGGAACTCTACGGGCCCCTACGGAACCCTGCAGAACCCTCCAGAACCTTACAGAATCCCACGGATTCCTACAGACTCCTGCGGGCAATTACTCAACCCTAGAGGACACTACGGAACACTGCCAGCCCCTATGGAAGGAACCCTACGGGGCCCTACAGAACACTACTGGCTCCTGCGGTACTCTACAGGCCTCTAGGGAACCTACGAAGCTCTACGGAGCCCTATGGATCCTTACGGAACAGTACGGGCCCCTTCTGACCTCTGCGGGCGCTTATGGAAACCTACAGGACCCTACGGAACTGTACGAGACTCTACTGGCCCCTAGGGAACACCACAGGCCCCTACGGAACCCTACACAACCCTCTGGAAACTTATGGCACCCTACAAGCTCCTACCAACCCCTGCGGGCACTTACACAACCCTACAGGCCCCTACGGAAATCTACGGGACTCCACGGGCCCCTAGGGAAGCCTACAGATTTCGACGGAACCCTACGAGCCCCTCTGGAACCCTACAGAATACTCCAGGACCCGACAGCACTCTACAAGACCCTTAGCAACACAACGGAACCTCACGAAAACCCTAAGGGCTCCTACTGAACACTGCAGGCGCCTACGGAACCCTACAGACCCCTACGGAACCCTACAGACAGCTGCGGGCACTTACAGAACCCTGCAGGCCCCTACGGAACCCTACAGGTCCATACAGAACCCCACAGGGCCCTACGGAACTTTAACAGCCACTACGGAACTCTACGGGACCTACAGAACCCTGCAGAACCCTCCGGAACCTTACAGAATCCCACAGACTCCTACAGACTGCTGCGGGCACTTACACAACCCTACAGGCCCCTACGGAACACTGCCAGCCCCTACGGAAGGAACTTTATGGGCCCCTACATAACACTACTGGCTCCTGCGGTACTCCAGAGGCCTCTAGGGAACCTACGAAGCTCTACGGAGCCCTATGGATCCTTACGGAACAGTACGGGCCCCTTCAGACCTCTGCGGGCGCTTATGGAAACCTACAGGACCCTACGGAACTGTACGAGACTCTACAGGCCCCTAGGGAACACCACAGGCCCCTACGGAACCGTACGAGACTCTACAGGCCCCTAGGGAACACCACAGGCCCCTACGGAACCCTACACAACCCTCTGGAAACTTATGGCACCCTACAAGCTCCTACCAACCCCTGCGGGCACTTACACAACCCTACAGGCCCCTACGGAAATCTACGGGACTCCACGGGCCCCTAGGGAAGCCTACAGATTTCGACGGAACCCTACGAGCCCCTCTGGAACCCTACAGAATACTCCAGGACCCGACAGCACTCTACAAGACCCTTAGCAACACAACGGAACCTCACGAAAACCCTATGGGCTCCTACAGAACACTGCAGGTGCCTACGGAACCCTAAAGACCCCTACGGAATACTACCAGCCGCTACGGAAGCCTATGGCCCCTACGGAACTCTATGGAACCTGACAGAAACACTGTGGGCCCCTACAGGCCCTTGCGGGCACTTGCAGAACTCTGCAGGAACCCGCGGAACTTTATGGAACGCTACCAGCCCCTACGGAAGCCTAAAGACCCTTGCAGGCAGTTACGGAACGGTACAGGGCCCTAGGGAACTTTACCAGCCACTACGGAACTCTACGGGCCCCTACGGAACCCTGCAGAACCCTCCAGAACCTTACAGAATCCCACGGATTCCTACAGACTCCTGCGGGCACTTACTCAACCCTAGAGGACCCTACGGAACACTGCCAGCCCCTATGGAAGGAACCCTACGGGGCCCTACAGAACACTACTGGCTCCTGCGGTACTCTACAGGCCTCTAGGGAACCTACGAAGCTCTACGGAGCCCTATGGATCCTTACGGAACAGTACGGGCCCCTTCTGACCTCTGCGGGCGCTTATGGAAACCTACAGGACCCTACGGAACTGTACGAGACTCTACTGGCCCCTAGGGAACACCACAGGCCCCTACGGAACCCTACACAACCCTCTGGAAACTTATGGCACCCTACAAGCTCCTACCAACCCCTGCGGGCACTTACCCAACCCTACAGGCCCCTACGGAAATCTACGGGACTCCACGGGCCCCTAGGGAAGCCTACAGATTTCGACGGAACCCTACGAGCCCCTCTGGAACCCTACAGAATACTCCAGGACCCGACAGCACTCTACAAGACCCTTAGTAAGACAACGGAACCTCACGAAAACCCTATGGGCTCCTACAGAACCCTGCAGGCGCCTACGGAACCCTACAGACCCCTACGGAACCCTACAGACAGCTGCGGGCACTTACAGAACCCTGCAGGCCCCTACGGAACCCTACAGGTCCATACAGAACCCCACAGGGCCCGACGGAACTTTAACAGCCACTACGGAACTCTACGGGCCCTACAGAACCCTGCAGAACCCTCCGGAACCTTACAGAATCCCACAGACTCCTACAGACTGCTGCGGGCACTTACACAACCCTACAGGCCCCTACGGAACACTGCCAGCCCCTACGGAAGGAACTTTATGGGCCCCTACATAACACTACTGGCTCCTGCGGTACTCCAGAGGCCTCTAGGGAACCTACGAAGCTCTACGGAGCCCTATGGATCCTTACGGAACAGTACGGGCCCCTTCAGACCTCTGCGGGCGCTTATGGAAACCTACAGGACCCTACGGAACTGTACGAGACTCTACTGGCCCCTAGGGAACACCACAGGCCCCTACGGAACCCTACACAACCCTCTGGAAACTTATGGCACCCTACAAGCTCCTACCAACCCCTGCGGGCACTTACACAACCCTACAGGCCCCTACGGAAATCTACGGGACTCCACGGGCCCCTAGGGAAGCCTACAGATTTTGACGGAACCCTACGAGCCCCTCTGGAACCCTACAGAATACTCCAGGACTCGACAGCACTCTACAAGACCCTTAGCAACACAACGGAACCTCACGAAAACCCTATGGGCTCCTACAGAACACTGCAGGTGCCTACGGAACCCTACAGACCCCTACGGAATACTACCAGCCGCTACGGAAGCCTATGGCCCCTACGGAACTCTACGGAACCTGACAGAAACACTGTGGGCCCCTACAGGCCCTTGCGGGCACTTGCAGAACTCTGCAGGAACCCGCGGAACTTTATGGAACGCTACCAGCCCCTACGGAAGCCTAAAGACCCTTGCAGGCAGTTACGGAACGGTACAGGGCCCTAGGGAACTTTACCAGCCACTACGGAACTCTACGGGCCCCTACGGAACCCTGCAGAACCCTCCAGAACCTTACAGAATCCCACGGATTCCTACAGACTCCTGCGGGCAATTACTCAACCCTAGAGGACCCTACGGAACACTGCCAGCCCCTATGGAAGGAACCCTACGGGGCCCTACAGAACACTACTGGCTCCTGCGGTACTCTACAGGCCTCTAGGGAACCTACGAAGCTCTACGGAGCCCTATGGATCCTTACGGAACAGTACGGGCCCCTTCTGACCTCTGCGGGCGCTTATGGAAACCTACAGGACCCTACGGAACTGTACGAGACTCTACTGGCCCCTAGGGAACACCACAGGCCCCTACGGAACCCTACACAACCCTCTGGAAACTTATGGCACCCTACAAGCTCCTACCAACCCCTGCGGGCACTTACACAACCCTACAGGCCCCTACGGAAATCTACGGGACTCCACGGGCCCCTAGGGAAGCCTACAGATTTCGACGGAACCCTACGAGCCCCTCTGGAACCCTACAGAATACTCCAGGACCCGACAGCACTCTACAAGACCCTTAGCAACACAACGGAACCTCACGAAAACCCTAAGGGCTCCTACTGAACACTGCAGGCGCCTACGGAACCCTACAGACCCCTACGGAACCCTACAGACAGCTGCGGGCACTTACAGAACCCTGCAGGCCCCTACGGAACCCTACAGGTCCATACAGAACCCCACAGGGCCCTACGGAACTTTAACAGCCACTACGGAACTCTACGGGCCCTACAGAACCCTGCAGAACCCTCCGGAACCTTACAGAATCCCACAGACTCCTACAGACTGCTGCGGGCACTTACACAACCCTACAGGCCCCTACGGAACACTGCCAGCCCCTACGGAAGGAACTTTATGGGCCCCTACATAACACTACTGGCTCCTGCGGTACTCCAGAGGCCTCTAGGGAACCTACGAAGCTCTACGGAGCCCTATGGATCCTTACGGAACAGTACGGGCCCCTTCAGACCTCTGCGGGCGCTTATGGAAACCTACAGGACCCTACGGAACTGTACGAGACTCTACAGGCCCCTAGGGAACACCACAGGCCCCTACGGAACCGTACGAGACTCTACAGGCCCCTAGGGAACACCACAGGCCCCTACGGAACCCTACACAACCCTCTGGAAACTTATGGCACCCTACAAGCTCCTACCAACCCCTGCGGGCACTTACACAACCCTACAGGCCCCTACGGAAATCTACGGGACTCCACGGGCCCCTAGGGAAGCCTACAGATTTCGACGGAACCCTACGAGCCCCTCTGGAACCCTACAGAATACTCCAGGACCCGACAGCACTCTACAAGACCCTTAGCAACACAACGGAACCTCACGAAAACCCTATGGGCTCCTACAGAACACTGCAGGTGCCTACGGAACCCTAAAGACCCCTACGGAATACTACCAGCCGCTACGGAAGCCTATGGCCCCTACGGAACTCTACGGAACCTGACAGAAACACTGTGGGCCCCTACAGGCCCTTGCGGGCACTTGCAGAACTCTGCAGGAACCCGCGGAACTTTATGGAACGCTACCAGCCCCTACGGAAGCCTAAAGACCCTTGCAGGCAGTTACGGAACGGTACAGGGCCCTAGGGAACTTTACCAGCCACTACGGAACTCTACGGGCCCCTACGGAACCCTGCAGAACCCTCCAGAACCTTACAGAATCCCACGGATTCCTACAGACTCCTGCGGGCAATTACTCAACCCTAGACGACACTACGGAACACTGCCAGCCCCTATGGAAGGAACCCTACGGGGCCCTACAGAACACTACTGGCTCCTGCGGTACTCTACAGGCCTCTAGGGAACCTACGAAGCTCTACGGAGCCCTATGGATCCTTACGGAACAGTACGGGCCCCTTCTGACCTCTGCGGGCGCTTATGGAAACCTACAGGACCCTACGGAACTGTACGAGACTCTACAGGCCCCTAGGGAACACCACAGGCCCCTACGGAACCCTACACAACCCTCTGGAAACTTATGGCACCCTTCAAGCTCCTACCAACCCCTGCGGGCACTTACCCAACCCTACAGGCCCCTACGGAAATCTACGGGACTCCACGGGCCCCTAGGGAAGCCTACAGATTTCGACGGAACCCTACGAGCCCCTCTGGAACCCTACAGAATACTCCAGGACCCGACAGCACTCTACAAGACCCTTAGTAAGACAACGGAACCTCACGAAAACCCTATGGGCTCCTACAGAACCCTGCAGGCGCCTATGGAACCCTACAAGTCCATATAGAACCCCACAGGGCCCTACGGAACTTTACCAGCCACTACGGAACTCTACGGGACCCTACGGAACCCTGCAGAACCCTCCGGAACCTTACAGAATCCCACAGACTCCTACAGACTGCTGCGGGCACTTACACAACCCTACAGGCCCCTACGGAACACTGCCAGCCACTATGGAAGGAACCCTACGGGGCCCTACAGAACACTACTGGCTCCTGCGGTACTCTACAGGCCTCTAGGGAACCTACAAAGATCTACGGAGCCCTATGGATCCTTACGGAACAGTACGGGACCCTTCAGACCTCTGCGGGCGCTTATGGAAACCTACAGGACCCTACGGAACTGTACGAGACTCGACAGGCCCCTAGGGAACACCACAGGCCCCTACGGAACCCTACACAACCCTCCGGAAACATATGGCACCCTACAAGCTCCTACCAACCCCTGCGGGCACTTACACAACCCTACAGGCCCCTACAGAAATCTATGGGACTCTATGGGCCCCTAGGGAACCCTTCAGATTTCGACGGAACCCTACAAGGCCCTCTGGAACCCTACAGAATACTCCAGGACCCGACAGCACTCTACAAGACCCTTAGCAACACAACGGAACCTCACTAAAACCCTAAGGGCTCCTACAGAACACTGCAGGTGCCTACGGAACCCTACAGACCCCTACGGAACCCTACAGACACCTGCGGGCACTTACAGAACCCTGCAGGCCCCTACGGAACCCTACAGGTCCATACAGAACCCCACAGGGCCCTACGGAACTTTACCAGCCACTACGGAACTCTACGGGCCCCTACGGAACCCTGCAGAACCCTCCGGAACCTTACAGAATCCCACAGACTCCTACAGACTTCTGCGCGCACTTACACAACCCTACAGGTCCCTACGGAAATCTACGGGACTCTATGGGCCCCTAGGGAACCCTATAGATTTCGATGCAACCCTACGAGCCCCCTGGAACCCTACAGAATACGCCAGGACCCGACAGCACTCTACAAGACCCTTAGCAACACAACGGAACCTCACTAAAACCCTATGGGCTCCTACAGAACACTGTAGGTGCCTACGGAACCCTACAGACCCGTACAGACACCTACGGGCACTTACAGAACCCTGCAGGCCCCTACGGAACCCTACAGGTCCATACAGAACCCCACAGGGCCCTACGGAACTTTACCAGCCACTACGGAACTCTACGGGTCCCTATGGAACCCTGCAGAACCCTCCAGAACCTTACAGAATCCCACGGATTCCTACAGACTCCTGCGGGCACTTACTCGACCCTACAGGACCCTACGGAACACTACTGGCTCCTGCGGTACTCCAGAGGCCTCTAGGGAACCTACGAAGCTCTACGGAACCCCATGGATCCTTACGGAACAGTACGGGCCCCTTCAGACCTCTGCGGGCGCTTATGGAAACCTACAGGACCCTACGGAACTGTACGAGACTCTACAGGCCCCTAGGGAACACCACAGGCCCCTACGGAACCCTACACAACCCTCCGGAAACATATGGCACCCTACAAGCTCCTACCAACCCCTGCGGGCACTTACACAACCCTACAGGTCCCTACGGAAATCTACGGGACTCTACGGGCCCCTAGGGAACCCTTCAGATTTCGACGGAAACCTACCAGCCCCTCTGGAACCCTACAGAATACTCCAGGACCCGACACCACTCTACAAGACCCTTAGCAAAACAACGGAACCTCACTAAAACCCTAAGGGCTCCTACAGAACTCTGCAGGTGCCTACGGAACCCTACAGACCCCTACGGAACCCTGCAGAACCCTCCAGAACCTTACAGAATCCCACGGATTCCTACAGACTCCTGCGGGCACTTACTCAACCCTAGAGGACCCTACGGAACACTACTGGCTCCTGCGGTACTCCAGAGGCCTCTAGGGAACCTACGAAGCTCTACGGAACCCCATGGATCCTTACGGAACAGTACGGGCCCCTTCAGACCTCTGCGGGCGCTTATGGAAACCTACAGGACCCTACGGAACTGTACGAGACTCTACAGGCCCCTAGGGAACACCACAGGCCCCTACGGAACCCTACACAACCCTCCGGAAACATATGGCACCCTACAAGCTCCTACCAACCCCTGCGGGCACTTACACAACCCTACAGGCCCCTACGGAAATCTACGGGACTCTATGGGCCCCTAGGGAACCCTTCAGATTTCGACGGAACCCTACAAGGCCCTCTGGAACCCTACAGAATACTCCAGGACCCGACAGCACTCTACAAGACCCTTAGCAACACAACGGAACCTCACTAAAACCCTAAGGGCTCCTACAGAACACTGCAGGTGCCTACGGAACCCTACAGACCCCTACGGAACCCTACAGACACCTGCGGGCACTTACGGAACCCTGCAGGCCCCTACGGAACCCTACAGGTCCATACAGAACCCCACAGGGCCCTACGGAACTTTAACAGCCACTACGGAACTCTACGGGCCCCTACGGAACCCTGCAGAACCCTCCGGAACCTTACACAAGCCCACAGACTCCTACAGACTTCTGCGGGCACTTACACAACCCTACAGGTCCCTACGGAAATCTACAGGACTCTATGGGCCCCTAGGGAACCCTATAGATTTCGATGGAACCCTACGAGGCCCTCTGGAACCCTACAGAATACACCAGGACCCGACAGCACTCTACAAGACCCTTAGCAACACAACGGAACCTCACTAAAACCCTATGGGCTCCTACAGAACACTGTAGGTGCCTACGGAAACCTACAGACCCCTGCAGAATACTACCAGCCACTACAGAAAAATATGGCCCCTACGGAACTCTACTAACCTGGCAGAAACACTGTGGGCCCCTACAGGCCCTTGCGGGCACTTGCAGAACTCTGCAGGAACCCACGGAACTTTATGGAACCCTACCAGCCCCTACGGAAGCCTAAAGACCCTTGCAGGCAGTTACGGAACAGTACAGGGCCCTGGGAACTTTACCAGCCACTACAGAACTCTACGGGCCCCTACGGAACCCTGCAGAACCCTCCAGAACCTTACAGAATCCCACGGATTCCTACAGACTCCTGCGGGCACTTACTCAACCCTAGAGGACCCTATGGAACACTACTGGCTCCTGCGGTACTCCAGAGGCCTCTAGGGAACCTACGAAGCTCTACGGAACCCCATGGATCCTTACGGAACAGTACGGGCCCCTTCAGACCTCTGCGGGCGCTTATGGAAACCTACAGGACCCTACGGAACTGTACGAGACTCTACAGGCCCCTAGGGAACACCACAGGCCCCTACGGAACCCTACACAACCCTCCGGAAACATATGGCACCCTACAAGCTCCTACCAACCCCTGCGGGCACTTACACAACCCTACAGGCGCCTACGGAAATCTACGGGACTCTATGGGCCCCTAGGGAACCCTTCAGATTTCGACGAAACCCTACAAGGCCCTCTGGAACCCTACAGAATACTCCAGGACCCGACAGCACTCTACAAGACCCTTAGCAACACAACGGAACCTCACTAAAACCCTATGGGCTCCTACAGAACACTGTAGGTGCCTACGGAACCCTACAGACCCGTATAGACACCTACGGGCACTTACAGAACCCTGCAGGCCCCTACGGAACCCTACAGGTCCATACAGAACCCCACAGGGCCCTACGGAACTTTACCAGCCACTACAGAACTCTACGTGTCCCTACGGAACCCTGCAGAACCCTCCAGAACCTTACAGAATCCCACGGATTCCTACAGACTCCTGCGGGCACTTACTCAACCCTAGAGGACCCTATGGAACACTACTGGCTCCTGCGGTACTCCAGAGGCCTCTAGGGAACCTACGAAGCTCTACGGAACCCCATGGATCCTTACGGAACAGTACGGGCCCCTTCAGACCTCTGCGGGCGCTTATGGAAACCTACAGGACCCTACGGAACTGTACGAGACTCTACAGGCCCCTAGGGAACACCACAGGCCCCTACGGAACCCTACACAACCCTCCGGAAACATATGGCACCCTACAAGCTCCTACCAACCCCTGCGGGCACTTACACAACCCTACAGGCGCCTACGGAAATCTACAGGACTCTATGGGCCCCTAGGGAACCCTTCAGATTTCGACGAAACCCTACAAGGCCCTCTGGAACCCTACAGAATACTCCAGGACCCGACAGCACTCTACAAGACCCTTAGCAACACAACGGAACCTCACTAAAACCCTAAGGGCTCCTACAGAACACTGCAGGTGCCTACGGAACCCTACAGACCCCTACGGAACCCTGCAGAACCCTCCAGAACCTTACAGAATCCCACAGATTCCTACAGACTCCTGCGGGCACTTACTCAACCCTAGAGGACCCTACGGAACACTACTGGCTCCTGCGGTACTCCAGAGGCCTCTAGGGAACCTACGAAGCTCTACGGAACCCCATGGATCCTTACGGAACAGTACGGGCCCCTTCAGACCTCTGCGGGCGCTTATGGAAACCTACAGGACCCTACGGAACTGTACGAGACTCTACAGGCCCCTAGGGAACACCACAGGCCCCTACGGAACCCTACACAACCCTCCGGAAACATATGGCACCCTACAAGCTCCTACCAACCCCTGCGGGCACTTACACAACCCTACAGGCCCCTACGGAAATCTACGGGACTCTATGGGCCCCTAGGGAACCCTTCAGATTTCGACGGAACCCTACAAGGCCCTCTGGAACCCTACAGAATACTCCAGGACCCGACAGCACTCTACAAGACCCTTAGCAACACAACGGAACCTCACTAAAACCCTAAGGGCTCCTACAGAACACTGCAGGTGCCTACGGAACCCTACAGACCCCTACGGAACCCTACAGACACCTGCGGGCACTTATGGAACCCTGCAGGCCCCTACGGAACCCTACAGGTCCATACAGAACCCCACAGGGCCCTACGGAACTTTACCAGCCACTACGGAACTCTACGGGCCCCTACGGAACCCTGCAGAACCCTCCGGAACCTTACACAAGCCCACAGACTCCTACAGACTTCTGCGGGCACTTACACAACCCTACAGGTCCCTACGGAAATCTACAGGACTCTATGGGCCCCTAGGGAACCCTATAGATTTCGATGGAACCCTACGAGCCCCTCTGGAACCCTACAGAGTACGCCAGGACCCGACAGCACTCTACAAGACCCTTAGCAACACAACGGAACCTCACTAAAACCCTATGGGCTCCTACAGAACACTGTAGGTGCCTACGGAACCCTACAGACCCCTACAGAATACTACCAGCCACTACAGAAAAATATGGCCCCTACGGAACTCTACTAACCTGGCAGAAACACTGTGGGCCCCTACAGGCCCTTGCGGGCACTTGCAGAACTCTGCAGGAACCCACGGAACTTTATGGAACCCTACCAGCCCCTACGGAAGCCTAAAGACCCTTGCAGGCAGTTACGGAACAGTACAGGGCCCTGGGAACTTTACCAGCCACTACGGAACTCTACGGGCCCCTACGGAACCCTGCAGAACCCTCCAGAACCTTACAGAATCCCACGGATTCCTACAGACTCCTGCGGGCACTTACTCAACCCTAGAGGACCCTATGGAACACTACTGGCTCCTGCGGTACTCCAGAGGCCTCTAGGGAACCTACGAAGCTCTACGGAACCCCATGGATCCTTACGGAACAGTACGGGCCCCTTCAGACCTCTGCGGGCGCTTATGGAAACCTACAGGACCCTACGGAACTGTACGAGACTCTACAGGCCCCTAGGGAACACCACAGGCCCCTACGGAACCCTACACAACCCTCCGGAAACATATGGCACCCTACAAGCTCCTACCAACCCCTGCGGGCACTTACACAATCCTACAGGCCCCTACGGAAATCTACGGGACTCTATGGGCCCCTAGGGAACCCTTCAGATTTCGACGGAACCCTACAAGGCCCTCTGGAACCCTACAGAATACTCCAGGACCCGACAGCACTCTACAAGACCCTTAGCAACACAACGGAACCTCACGAAAACCCTATGGGCTCCTACAGAACACTGCAGGTGCCTACGGAACCCTACAGACCCCTACGGAACCCTACAGACACCTGCGGGCACTTACGGAACCCTGCAGGCCCCTACGGAACCCTACAGGTCCATACAGAACCCCACAGGGCCCTACGGAACTTTAACAGCCACTACGGAACTCTACGGGCCCCTACGGAACCCTGCAGAACCCTCCGGAACCTTACAGAATCCCACAGACTCCTACAGACTTCTGCGGGCACTTACACAACCCTACAGGTCCCTACGGAAATCTACAGGACTCTATGGGCCCCTAGGGAACCCTATAGATTTCGATGGAACCCTACGAGCCCCTCTGGAACCCTACAGAATACGCCAGGACCCGACAGCACTCTACAAGACCCTTAGCAACACAACGGAACCTCACTAAAACCCTATGGGCTCCTACAGAACACTGTAGGTGCCTACGGAAACCTACAGACCCCTGCAGAATACTACCAGCCACTACAGAAAAATATGGCCCCTACGGAACTCTACTAACCTGGCAGAAACACTGTGGGCCCCTACAGGCCCTTGCGGGCACTTGCAGAACTCTGCAGGAACCCACGGAACTTTATGGAACCCTACCAGCCCCTACGGAAGCCTAAAGACCATTGCAGGCAGTTACGGAACAGTACAGGGCCCTGGGAACTTTACCAGCCACTACGGAACTCTACGGGCCCCTACGGAACCCTGCAGAACCCTCCAGAACCTTACAGAATCCCACAGATTCCTACAGACTCCTGCGGGCACTTACTCAACCCTAGAGGACCCTATGGAACACTACTGGCTCCTGCGGTACTCCAGAGGCCTCTAGGGAACCTACGAAGCTCTACGGAACCCCATGGATCCTTACGGAACAGTACGGGCCCCTTCAGACCTCTGCGGGCGCTTATGGAAACCTACAGGACCCTACGGAACTGTACGAGACTCTACAGGCCCCTAGGGAACACCACAGGCCCCTACGGAACCCTACACAACCCTCTGGAAACATATGGCACCCTACAAGCTCCTACCAACCCCTGCGGGCACTTACACAACCCTACAGGCCCCTATGGAAATCTACGGGACTCTATGGGCCCCTAGGGAACCCTTCAGATTTCGACGGAACCCTACAAGGCCCTCTGGAACCCTACAGAATACTCCAGGACCCGACAGCACTCTACAAGACCCTTAGCAACACAACGGAACCTCACTAAAACCCTATGGGCTCCTACAGAACACTGCAGGTGCCTACGGAACCCTACAGACCCCTACGGAACCCTACAGACACCTGCGGGCACTTACGGAACCCTGCAGGCCCCTACGGAACCCTACAGGTCCATACAGAACCCCACAGGGCCCTACGGAACTTTACCAGCCACTACGGAACTCTACGGGCCCTTACGGAACCCTGCAGAACCCTCCGGAACCTTACAGAATCCCACAGACTCCTACAGACTTCTGCGGGCACTTACACAACCCTACAGGTCCCTACGGCAATCTACGGGACTCTATGGGCCCCTAGGGAACCCTTCAGATTTCGACGGAACCCTACAAGGCCCTCTGGAACCCTACAGAATACTCCAGGACCCGACAGCACTCTACAAGACCCTTAGCAACACAACGGAACCTCACTAAAACCCTATGGGCTCCTACAGGACACTGCAGGTGCCTACGGAACCCTACAGACCCCTACGGAACCCTACAGACACCTGCGGGCACTTACGGAACCCTGCAGGCCCCTACGGAACCCTACAGGTCCATACAGAACCCCACAGGGCCCTACGGAACTTTACCAGCCACTACGGAACTCTACGGGCCCCTACGGAACCCTGCAGAACCCTCCGGAACCTTACAGAATCCCACAGACTCCTACAGACTTCTGCGGGCACTTACACAACCCTACAGGTCCCTACGGAAATCTATGGGACTCTATGGGCCCCTAGGGAACCCTATAGATTTCGATGGAACCCTACGAGGCCCTCTGGAACCCTACAGAATACTCCAGGACCCGACAGCACTCTACAAGACCCTTAGCAACACAACGGAACCTCACTAAAACCCTATGGGCTCCTACAGAACACTGTAGGTGCCTACGGAAACCTACAGACCCCTGCAGAATACTACCAGCCACTACAGAAAAATATGGCCCCTACGGAACTCTACTAACCTGGCAGAAACACTGTGGGCCCCTACAGGCCCTTGCGGGCACTTGCAGAACTCTGCAGGAACCCACGGAACTTTATGGAACGCTACCAGCCCCTACGGAAGCCTAAAGACCCTTGCAGGCAGTTACGGAACAGTACAGGGCCCTGGGAACTTTACCAGCCACTACGGAACTCTACGGGCCCCTACGGAACCCTGCAGAACCCTCCAGAACCTTACAGAATCCCACGGATTCCTACAGACTCCTGCGGGCACTTACTCAACCCTAGAGGACCCTATGGAACACTACTGGCTCCTGCGGTACTCCAGAGGCCTCTAGGGAACCTACGAAGCTCTACGGAACCCCATGGATCCTTACGGAACAGTACGGGCCCCTTCAGACCTCTGCGGGCGCTTATGGAAACCTACAGGACCCTACGGAACTGTACGAGACTCTACAGGCCCCTAGGGAACACCACAGGCCCCTACGGAACCCTACACAACCCTCCGGAAACATATGGCACCCTACAAGCTCCTACCAACCCCTGCGGGCACTTACACAACCCTACAGGCGCCTACGGAAATCTACGGGACTCTATGGGCCCCTAGGGAACCCTTCAGATTTCGACGGAACCCTACAAGGCCCTCTGGAACCCTACAGAATACTCCAGGACCCGACAGCACTCTACAAGACCCTTAGCAACACAACGGAACCTCACTAAAACCCTAAGGGCTCCTACAGAACACTGCAGGTGCCTACGGAACCCTACAGACCCCTACGGAACCCTACAGACACCTGCGGGCACTTACGGAACCCTGCAGGCCCCTACGGAACCCTACAGGTCCATACAGAACCCCACAGGGCCCTACGGAACTTTACCAGCCACTACGGAACTCTACGGGCCCTTACGGAACCCTGCAGAACCCTCCGGAACCTTACAGAATCCCACAGACTCCTACAGACTTCTGCCGGCACTTACACAACCCTACAGGTCCCTACGGAAATCTACGGGACTCTATGGGCCCCTAGGGAACCCTATAGATTTCGATGGAACCCTACGAGGCCCTCTGGAACCCTACAGAATACGCCAGGACCCGACAGCACTCTACAAGACCCTTAGCAACACAACGGAACCTCACGAAAACCCTATGGGCTCCTACAGAACACTGTAGGTGCCTACGGAAACCTACAGACCCCTACAGAATACTACCAGCCACTACAGAAAAATATGGCCCCTACGGAACTCTACTAACCTGGCAGAAACACTGTGGACCCCTACAGGCCCTTGCGGGCACTTGCAGAACTCTGCAGGAACCCACGGAACTTTATGGAACCCTACCAGCCCCTACGGAAGCCTAAAGACCCTTGCAGGCAGTTACGGAACAGTACAGGGCCCTACGGAACTTTACCAGCCACTACAGAACTCTACGTGTCCCTACGGAACCCTGCAGAACCCTCCAGAACCTTACAGAATCCCACGGATTCCTACAGACTCCTGCGGACACTTACTCGACCCTACAGGACCCTACGGAACACTACTGGCTCCTGCGGTACTCCAGAGGCCTCTAGGGAACCTACGAAGCTCTACGGAACCCTATGGATCCTTACGGAACAGTACGGGCCCCTTCAGACCTCTGCGGGCGCTTATGGAAACCTACAGGACCCTACGGAACTGTACGAGACTCTACAGGCCCCTAGGGAACACCACAGGCCCCTACGGAACACTACACAACCCTCTGGAAACTTATGGCACCCTACAAGCTCCTACCAACCCCTGCGGGCACTTACACAACCCTACAGGCCCCTACAGAAATCTACGGGACTCTATGGGCCCCTAGGGAACCCTTCAGATTTCGACGGAACCCTACAAGGCCCTCTGGAACCCTACAGAATACTCCAGGACCCGACAGCACTCTACAAGACCCTTAGCAACACAACGGAACCTCACTAAAACCCTATGGGCTCCTACAGAACACTGCAGGCGCCTACGGAACCCTACAGACCCCTACGGAACCCTACAGACACCTGCGGGCACTTACGGAACCCTGCAGGCCCCTACGGAACCCTACAGGTCCATACAGAACCCCACAGGGCCCTACGGAACTTTACCAGCCACTACGGAACTCTACGGGCCCTTACGGAACCCTGCAGAACCCTCCGGAACCTTACAGAATCCCACAGACTCCTACAGACTTCTGCGGGCACTTACACAACCCTACAGGTCCCTACGGAAATCTACGGGACTCTATGGGCCCCTAGGGAACCCTATAGATTTCGATGGAACCCTACGAGGCCCTCTGGAACCCTACAGAATACTCCAGGACCCGACAGCACTCTACAAGACCCTTAGCAACACAACGGAACCTCACTAAAACCCTATGGGCTCCTACAGAACACTGTAGGTGCCTACGGAAACCTACAGACCCCTACAGAATACTACCAGCCACTACAGAAAAATATGGCCCCTACGGAACTCTACTAACCTGGCAGAAACACTGTGGGCCCCTACAGGCCCTTGAGGGCACTTGCAGAACTCTGCAGGAACCCACGGAACTTTATGGAACCCTACCAGCCCCTACGGAAGCCTAAAGACCCTTGCAGGCAGTTACGGAACAGTACAGGGCCCTGGGAACTTTACCAGCCACTACAGAACTCTACGGGCCCCTACGGAACCCTGCAGAACCCTCCAGAACCTTACAGAATCCCACGGATTCCTACAGACTCCTGCGGGCACTTACTCAACCCTAGAGGACCCTACGGAACACTACTGGCTCCTGCGGTACTCCAGAGGCCTCTAGGGAACCTACGAAGCTCTACGGAACCCCATGGATCCTTACGGAACAGTACGGGCCCCTTCAGACCTCTGCGGGCGCTTATGGAAACCTACAGGACCCTACGGAACTGTACGAGACTCTACAGGCCCCTAGGGAACACCACAGGCCCCTACGGAACCCTACACAACCCTCCGGAAACTTATGGCACCCTACAAGCTCCTACCAACCCCTGCGGGCACTTACACAACCCTACAGGCCCCTACGGAAATCTACGGGACTCCACGGGCCCCTAGGGAAGCCTACAGATTTCGACGGAACCCTACGAGCCCCTCTGGAACCCTACAGAATACTCCAGGACCCGACAGCACTCTACAAGACCCTTAGCAACACAACGGAACCTCACGAAAACCCTATGGGCTCCTACAGAACACTGCAGGTGCCTACGGAACCCTAAAGACCCCTACGGAATACTACCAGCCGCTACGGAAGCCTATGGCCCCTACGGAACTCTACGGAACCTGACAGAAACACTGTGGGCCCCTACAGGCCCTTGCGGGCACTTGCAGAACTCTGCAGGAACCCGCGGAACTTTATGGAACGCTACCAGCCCCTACGGAAGCCTAAAGACCCTTGCAGGCAGTTACGGAACGGTACAGGGCCCTAGGGAACTTTACCAGCCACTACGGAACTCTACGGGCCCCTACGGAACCCTGCAGAACCCTCCAGAACCTTACAGAATCCCACGGATTCCTACAGACTCCTGCGGGCACTTACTCAACCCTAGAGGACCCTACGGAACACTGCCAGCCCCTATGGAAGGAACCCTACGGGGCCCTACAGAACACTACTGGCTCCTGCGGAACTCTACAGGCCTCTAGGGAACCTACGAAGCTCTACGGAGCCCTATGGATCCTTACGGAACAGTACGGGCCCCTTCAGACCTCTGCGGGCGCTTATGGAAACCTACAGGACCCTACGGAACTGTACGAGACTCTACTGGCCCCTAGGGAACACCACAGGCCCCTACGGAACCCTACACAACCCTCTGGAAACTTATGGCACCCTACAAGCTCCTACCAACCCCTGCGGGCACTTACACAACCCTACAGGCCCCTACGGAAATCTACGGGACTCCACGGGCCCCTAGGGAAGCCTACAGATTTCGACGGAACCCTACGAGCCCCTCTGGAACCCTACAGAATACTCCAGGACCCGACAGCACTCTACAAGACCCTTAGCAACACAACGGAACCTCACGAAAACCCTAAGGGCTCCTACTGAACACTGCAGGCGCCTACGGAACCCTACAGACCCCTACGGAACCCTACAGACAGCTGCGGGCACTTACAGAACCCTGCAGGCCCCTACGGAACCCTACAGGTCCATACAGAACCCCACAGGGCCCTACGGAACTTTAACAGCCACTACGGAACTCTACGGGCCCTACAGAACCCTGCAGAACCCTCCGGAACCTTACAGAATCCCACGGATTCCTACAGACTGCTGCGGGCACTTACACAACCCTACAGCCCCCTACGGAACACTGCCAGCCCCTACGGAAGGAACTTTATGGGCCCCTACATAACACTACTGGCTCCTGCGGTACTCCAGAGGCCTCTAGGGAACCTACGAAGCTCTACGGAGCCCTATGGATCCTTACGGAACAGTACGGGCCCCTTCAGACCTCTGCGGGCGCTTATGGAAACCTACAGGACCCTACGGAACTGTACGAGACTCTACAGGCCCCTAGGGAACACCACAGGCCCCTACGGAACCGTACGAGACTCTACAGGCCCCTAGGGAACACCACAGGCCCCTACGGAACCCTACACAACCCTCTGGAAACTTATGGCACCCTACAAGCTCCTACCAACCCCTGCGGGCACTTACACAACCCTACAGGCCCCTACGGAAATCTACGGGACTCCACGGGCCCCTAGGGAAGCCTACAGATTTCGACGGAACCCTACGAGCCCCTCTGGAACCCTACAGAATACTCCAGGACCCGACAGCACTCTACAAGACCCTTAGCAACACAACAGAACCTCACGAAAACCCTATGGGCTCCTACAGAACACTGCAGGTGCCTACGGAACCCTAAAGACCCCTACGGAATACTACCAGCCGCTACGGAAGCCTATGGCCCCTACGGAACTCTACGGAACCTGACAGAAACACTGTGGGCCCCTACAGGCCCTTGCGGGCACTTGCAGAACTCTGCAGGAACCCGCGGAACTTTATGGAACGCTACCAGCCCCTACGGAAGCCTAAAGACCCTTGCAGGCAGTTACGGAACGGTACAGGGCCCTAGGGAACTTTACCAGCCACTACGGAACTCTACGGGCCCCTACGGAACCCTGCAGAACCCTCCAGAACCTTACAGAATCCCACGGGTTCCTACAGACTCCTGCGGGCAATTACTCAACCCTAGAGGACCCTACGGAACACTGCCAGCCCCTATGGAAGGAACCCTACGGGGCCCTACAGAACACTACTGGCTCCTGCGGTACTCTACAGGCCTCTAGGGAACCTACAAAGCTCTACGGAGCCCTATGGATCCTTACGGAACAGTACGGGCCCCTTCAGACCTCTGCGGGCGCTTATGGAAACCTACAGGACCCTACGGAACCGTACGAGACTCTACTGGCCCCTAGGGAACACCACAGGCCCCTACGGAACCCTACACAACCCTCTGGAAACTTATGGCACCCTACAAGCTCCTACCAACCCCTGCGGGCACTTACACAACCCTACAGGCCCCTACGGAAATCTACGGGACTCCACGGGCCCCTAGGGAAGCCTACAGATTTCGACGGAACCCTACGAGCCCCTCTGGAACCCTACAGAATACTCCAGGACCCGACAGCACTCTACAAGACCCTTAGCAACACAACGGAACCTCACGAAAACCCTAAGGGCTCCTACTGAACACTGCAGGCGCCTACGGAACCCTACAGACCCCTACGGAACCCTACAGACAGCTGCGGGCACTTACAGAACCCTGCAGGCCCCTACGGAACCCTACAGGTCCATACAGAACCCCACAGGGCCCTACGGAACTTTAACAGCCACTACGGAACTCTACGGGCCCTACAGAACCCTGCAGAACCCTCCGGAACCTTACAGAATCCCACAGACTCCTACAGACTGCTGCGGGCACTTACACAACCCTACAGGCCCCTACGGAACACTGCCAGCCCCTACGGAAGGAACTTTATGGGCCCCTACATAACACTACTGGCTCCTGCGGTACTCCAGAGGCCTCTAGGGAACCTACGAAGCTCTACGGAGCCCTATGGATCCTTACGGAACAGTACGGGCCCCTTCAGACCTCTGCGGGCGCTTATGGAAACCTACAGGACCCTACGGAACTGTACGAGACTCTACAGGCCCCTAGGGAACACCACAGGCCCCTACGGAACCGTACGAGACTCTACAGGCCCCTAGGGAACACCACAGGCCCCTACGGAACCCTACACAACCCTCTGGAAACTTATGGCACCCTACAAGCTCCTACCAACCCCTGCGGGCACTTACACAACCCTACAGGCCCCTACGGAAATCTACGGGACTCCACGGGCCCCTAGGGAAGCCTACAGATTTCGACGGAACCCTACGAGCCCCTCTGGAACCCTGCAGAATACTCCAGGACCCGACAGCACTCTACAAGACCCTTAGCAACACAACGGAACCTCACGAAAACCCTATGGGCTCCTACAGAACACTGCAGGTGCCTACGGAACCCTAAAGACCCCTACGGAATACTACCAGCCGCTACGGAAGCCTATGGCCCCTACGGAACTCTACGGAACCTGACAGAAACACTGTGGGCCCCTACAGGCCCTTGCGGGCACTTGCAGAACTCTGCAGGAACCCGCGGAACTTTATGGAACGCTACCAGCCCCTACGGAAGCCTAAAGACCCTTGCAGGCAGTTACGGAACGGTACAGGGCCCTAGGGAACTTTACCAGCCACTACGGAACTCTACGGGCCCCTACGGAACCCTGCAGAACCCTCCAGAACCTTACAGAATCCCACGGGTTCCTACAGACTCCTGCGGGCAATTACTCAACCCTAGAGGACCCTACGGAACACTGCCAGCCCCTATGGAAGGAACCCTACGGGGCCCTACAGAACACTACTGGCTCCTGCGGTACTCTACAGGCCTCTAGGGAACCTACAAAGCTCTACGGAGCCCTATGGATCCTTACGGAACAGTACGGGCCCCTTCAGACCTCTGCGGGCGCTTATGGAAACCTACAGGACCCTACGGAACCGTACGAGACTCTACTGGCCCCTAGGGAACACCACAGGCCCCTACGGAACCCTACACAACCCTCTGGAAACTTATGGCACCCTACAAGCTCCTACCAACCCCTGCGGGCACTTACACAACCCTACAGGCCCCTACGGAAATCTACGGGACTCCACGGGCCCCTAGGGAAGCCTACAGATTTCGACGGAACCCTACGAGCCCCTCTGGAACCCTACAGAATACTCCAGGACCCGACAGCACTCTACAAGACCCTTAGCAACACAACGGAACCTCACGAAAACCCTAAGGGCTCCTACTGAACACTGCAGGCGCCTACGGAACCCTACAGACCCCTACGGAACCCTACAGACAGCTGCGGGCACTTACAGAACCCTGCAGGCCCCTACGGAACCCTACAGGTCCATACAGAACCCCACAGGGCCCTACGGAACTTTAACAGCCACTACGGAACTCTACGGGCCCTACAGAACCCTGCAGAACCCTCCGGAACCTTACAGAATCCCACAGACTCCTACAGACTGCTGCGGGCACTTACACAACCCTACAGGCCCCTACGGAACACTGCCAGCCCCTACGGAAGGAACTTTATGGGCCCCTACATAACACTACTGGCTCCTGCGGTACTCCAGAGGCCTCTAGGGAACCTACGAAGCTCTACGGAGCCCTATGGATCCTTACGGAACAGTACGGGCCCCTTCAGACCTCTGCGGGCGCTTATGGAAACCTACAGGACCCTACGGAACTGTACGAGACTCTACAGGCCCCTAGGGAACACCACAGGCCCCTACGGAACCGTACGAGACTCTACAGGCCCCTAGGGAACACCACAGGCCCCTACGGAACCCTACACAACCCTCTGGAAACTTATGGCACCCTACAAGCTCCTACCAACCCCTGCGGGCACTTACACAACCCTACAGGCCCCTACGGAAATCTACGGGACTCCACGGGCCCCTAGGGAAGCCTACAGATTTCGACGGAACCCTACGAGCCCCTCTGGAACCCTGCAGAATACTCCAGGACCCGACAGCACTCTACAAGACCCTTAGCAACACAACGGAACCTCACGAAAACCCTATGGGCTCCTACAGAACACTGCAGGTGCCTACGGAACCCTAAAGACCCCTACGAAATACTACCAGCCGCTACGGAAGCCTATGGCCCCTACGGAACTCTACGGAACCTGACAGAAACACTGTGGGCCCCTACAGGCCCTTGCGGGCACTTGCAGAACTCTGCAGGAACCCGCGGAACTTTATGGAACGCTACCAGCCCCTACGGAAGCCTAAAGACCCTTGCAGGCAGTTACGGAACGGTACAGGGCCCTAGGGAACTTTACCAGCCACTACGGAACTCTACGGGCCCCTACGGAACCCTGCAGAACCCTCCAGAACCTTACAGAATCCCACGGATTCCTACAGACTCCTGCGGGCAATTACTCAACCCTAGAGGACCCTACGGAACACTGCCAGCCCCTATGGAAGGAACCCTACGGGGCCCTACAGAACACTACTGGCTCCTGCGGTACTCTACAGGCCTCTAGGGAACCTACGAAGCTCTACGGAGCCCTATGGATCCTTACGGAACAGTACGGGCCCCTTCTGACCTCTGCGGGCGCTTATGGAAACCTACAGGACCCTACGGAACTGTACGAGACTCTACTGGCCCCTAGGGAACACCACAGGCCCCTACGGAACCCTACACAACCCTCTGGAAACTTATGGCACCCTACAAGCTCCTACCAACCCCTGCGGGCACTTACACAACCCTACAGGCCCCTACGGAAATCTACGGGACTCCACGGGCCCCTAGGGAAGCCTACAGATTTCGACGGAACCCTACGAGCCCCTCTGGAACCCTACAGAATACTCCAGGACCCGACAGCACTCTACAAGACCCTTAGCAACACAACGGAACCTCACTAAAACCCTATGGGTCCTACTGAACACTGCAGGCGCCTACGGAACCCTACAGACCCCTACGGAACCCTACAGACAGCTGCGGGCACTTACAGAACCCTGCAGGCCCCTACGGAACCCTACAGGTCCATACAGAACCCCACAGGGCCCTACGGAACTTTAACAGCCACTACGGAACTCTACGGGCCCTACAGAACCCTGCAGAACCCTCCGGAACCTTACAGAATCCCACAGACTCCTACAGACTGCTGCGGGCACTTACACAACCCTACAGGCCCCTACGGAACACTGACAGCCCCTACGGAAGGAACTTTATGGGCCCCTACATAACACTACTGGCTCCTGCGGTACTCCAGAGGCCTCTAGGGAACCTACGAAGCTCTACGGAGCCCTATGGATCCTTACGGAACAGTACGGGCCCCTTCAGACCTCTGCGGGCGCTTATGGAAACCTACAGGACCCTACGGAACTGTACGAGACTCTACAGGCCCCTAGGGAACACCACAGGCCCCTACGGAACCGTACGAGACTCTACAGGCCCCTAGGGAACACCACAGGCCCCTACGGAACCCTACACAACCCTCTGGAAACTTATGGCACCCTACAAGCTCCTACCAACCCCTGCGGGCACTTACACAACCCTACAGGCCCCTACGGAAATCTACGGGACTCCACGGGCCCCTAGGGAAGCCTACAGATTTCGACGGAACCCTACGAGCCCCTCTGGAACCCTACAGAATACTCCAGGACCCGACAGCACTCTACAAGACCCTTAGCAACACAACGGAACCTCACGAAAACCCTATGGGCTCCTACAGAACACTGCAGGTGCCTACGGAACCCTAAAGACCCCTACGGAATACTACCAGCCGCTACGGAAGCCTATGGCCCCTACAGAACTCTACGGAACCTGACAGAAACACTGTGGGCCCCTACAGGCCCTTGCGGGCACTTGCAGAACTCTGCAGGAACCCGCGGAACTTTATGGAACGCTACCAGCCCCTACGGAAGCCTAAAGACCCTTGCAGGCAGTTACGGAACGGTACAGGGCCCTAGGGAACTTTACCAGCCACTACGGAACTCTACGGGCCCCTACGGAACCCTGCAGAACCCTCCAGAACCTTACAGAATCCCACGGATTCCTACAGACTCCTGCGGGCAATTACTCAACCCTAGAGGACCCTACGGAACACTGCCAGCCCCTATGGAAGGAACCCTACGGGGCCCTACAGAACACTACTGGCTCCTGCGGTACTCTACAGGCCTCTAGGGAACCTACGAAGCTCTACGGAGCCCTATGGATCCTTACGGAACAGTACGGGCCCCTTCTGACCTCTGCGGGCGCTTATGGAAACCTACAGGACCCTACGGAACTGTACGAGACTCTACTGGCCCCTAGGGAACACCACAGGCCCCTACGGAACCCTACACAACCCTCCGGAAACATATGGCACCCTACAAGCTCCTACCAACCCCTGCGGGCACTTACACAACCCTACAGGCCCCTACGGAAATCTACGGGACTCTATGGGCCCCTAGGGAACCCTTCAGATTTCGACGGAACCCTACAAGGCCCTCTGGAACCCTACAGAATACTCCAGGACCCGACAGCACTCTACAAGACCCTTAGCAACACAACGGAACCTCACTAAAACCCTATGGGCTCCTACAGAACACTGCAGGTGCCTACGGAACCCTACAGACCCCTACGGAACCCTACAGACACCTGCGGGCACTTACGGAACCCTGCAGGCCCCTACGGAACCCTACAGGTCCATACAGAACCCCACAGGGCCCTACGGAACTTTACCAGCCACTACGGAACTCTACGGGCCCTTACGGAACCCTGCAGAACCCTCCGGAACCTTACAGAATCCCACAGACTCCTACAGACTTCTGCGGGCACTTACACAACCCTACAGGTCCCTACGGAAATCTACGGGACTCTATGGGCCCCTAGGGAACCCTATAGATTTCGACGGAACCCTACGAGACCCTCTGGAACCCTACAGAATACTCCAGGACCCGACAGCACTCTACAAGACCCTTAGCAACACAACGGAACCTCACTAAAACCCTATGGGCTCCTACAGAACACTGTAGGTGCCTACGGAAACCTACAGACCCCTACAGAATACTAGCAGCCACTACAGAAAAATATGGCCCCTACGGAACTCTACTAACCTGGCAGAAACACTGTGGGCCCCTACAGGCCCTTGAGGGCACTTGCAGAACTCTGCAGGCACCCACGGAACTTTATGGAACCCTACCAGCCCCTACGGAAGCCTAAAGACCCTTGCAGGCAGTTACGGAACAGTACAGGGCCCTGGGAACTTTACCAGCCACTACAGAACTCTACGGGCCCCTACGGAACCCTGCAGAACCCTCCAGAACCTTACAGAATCCCACGGATTCCTACAGACTCCTGCGGGCACTTACTCAACCCTAGAGGACCCTACGGAACACTACTGGCTCCTGCGGTACTCTACAGGCCTCTAGGGAACCTACGAAGCTCTACGGAGCCCTATGGATCCTTACGGAACAGTACGGTCCCCTTCTGACCTCTGCTGGCGCTTATGGAAACCTACAGGACCCTACGGAACTGTACGAGACTCTACTGGCCCCTAGGGAACACCACAGGCCCCTACGGAACCCTACACAACCCTCTGGAAACTTATGGCACCCTACAAGCTCCTACCAACCCCTGCGGGCACTTACACAACCCTACAGGCCCCTACGGAAATCTACGGGACTCCACGGGCCCCTAGGGAAGCCTACAGATTTCGACGGAACCCTACGAGCCCCTCTGGAACCCTACAGAATACTCCAGGACCCGACAGCACTCTACAAGACCCTTAGCAACACAACGGAACCTCACGAAAACCCTAAGGGCTCCTACTGAACACTGCAGGCGCCTACGGAACCCTACAGACCCCTACGGAACCCTACAGACAGCTGCGGGCACTTACAGAACCCTGCAGGCCCCTACGGAACCCTACAGGTCCATACAGAACCCCACAGGGCCCTACGGAACTTTAACAGCCACTACGGAACTCTACGGGCCCTACAGAACCCTGCAGAACCCTCCGGAACCTTACAGAATCCCACAGACTCCTACAGACTGCTGCGGGCACTTACACAACCCTACAGGCCCCTACGGAACACTGCCAGCCCCTACGGAAGGAACTTTATGGGCCCCTACATAACACTACTGGCTCCTGCGGTACTCCAGAGGCCTCTAGGGAACCTACGAAGCTCTACGGAGCCCTATGGATCCTTACGGAACAGTACGGGCCCCTTCAGACCTCTGCGGGCGCTTATGGAAACCTACAGGACCCTACGGAACTGTACGAGACTCTACAGGCCCCTAGGGAACACCACAGGCCCCTACGGAACCGTACGAGACTCTACAGGCCCCTAGGGAACACCACAGGCCCCTACGGAACCGTACGAGACTCTACAGGCCCCTAGGGAACACCACAGGCCCCTACGGAACCCTACACAACCCTCTGGAAACTTATGGCACCCTACAAGCTCCTACCAACCCCTGCGGGCACTTACACAACCCTACAGGCCCCTACGGAAATCTACAAGACTCCACGGGCCCCTAGGGAAGCCTACAGATTTCGACGGAACCCTACGAGCCCCTCTGGAACCCTACAGAATACTCCAGGACCCGACAGCACTCTACAAGACCCTTAGCAACACAACGGAACCTCACGAAAACCCTATGGGCTCCTACAGAACACTGCAGGTGCCTACAGAACCCTAAAGACCCCTACGGAATACTACCAGCCGCTACGGAAGCCTATGGCCCCTACGGAACTCTACGGAACCTGACAGAAACACTGTGGGCCCCTACAGGCCCTTGCGGGCACTTGCAGAACTCTGCAGGAACCCGCGGAACTTTATGGAACGCTACCAGCCCCTACGGAAGCCTAAAGACCCTTGCAGGCAGTTACGGAACGGTACAGGGCCCTAGGGAACTTTACCAGCCACTACGGAACTCTACGGGCCCCTACGGAACCCTGCAGAACCCTCCAGAACCTTACAGAATCCCACGGATTCCTACAGACTCCTGCGGGCAATTACTCAACCCTAGAGGACCCTACGGAACACTGCCAGCCCCTATGGAAGGAACCCTACGGGGCCCTACAGAACACTACTGGCTCCTGCGGTACTCTACAGGCCTCTAGGGAACCTACGAAGCTCTACGGAGCCCTATGGATCCTTACGGAACAGTACGGGCCCCTTCAGACCTCTGCGGGCGCTTATGGAAACCTACAGGACCCTACGGAACTGTACGAGACTCTACAGGCCCCTAGGGAACACCACAGGCCCCTACGGAACCCTACAGGTCCATACAGAACCCCACAGGGCCCTACGGAACTTTACCAGCCACTACGGAACTCTACGGGCCCTTACGGAACCCTGCAGAACCCTCCGGAACCTTACAGAATCCCACAGACTCCTACAGACTTCTGCGGGCACTTACACAACCCTACAGGTCCCTACGGAAATCTACGGGACTCTATGGGCCCCTAGGGAACCCTATAGATTTCGACGGAACCCTACGAGGCCCTCTGGAACCCTACAGAATACTCCAGGACCCGACAGCACTCTACAAGACCCTTAGCAACACAACGGAACCTCACTAAAACCCTATGGGCTCCTACAGAACACTGTAGGTGCCTACGGAAACCTACAGACCCCTACAGAATACTAGCAGCCACTACAGAAAAATATGGCCCCTACGGAACTCTACTAACCTGGCAGAAACACTGTGGGCCCCTACAGGCCCTTGAGGGCACTTGCAGAACTCTGCAGGCACCCACGGAACTTTATGGAACCCTACCAGCCCCTACGGAAGCCTAAAGACCCTTGCAGGCAGTTACGGAACAGTACAGGGCCCTGGGAACTTTACCAGCCACTACAGAACTCTACGGGCCCCTACGGAACCCTGCAGAACCCTCCAGAACCTTACAGAATCCCACGGATTCCTACAGACTCCTGCGGGCAATTACTCAACCCTAGAGGACCCTACGGAACACTACTGGCTCCTGCGGTACTCCAGAGGCCTCTAGGGAACCTACGAAGCTCTACGGAGCCCTATGGCTTACTTACGGAACAGTAACTGTTCCTTACGGAACAGTACGGTCCCCTTCTGACCTCTGCGGGCGCTTATGGAAACCTACAGGACCCTACGGAACTGTACGAGACTCTACTGGCCCCTAGGGAACACCACAGGCCCCTACGGAACCCTACACAACCCTCTGGAAACTTATGGCACCCTACAAGCTCCTACCAACCCCTGCGGGCACTTACACAACCCTACAGGCCCCTACGGAAATCTACGGGACTCCACGGGCCCCTAGGGAAGCCTACAGATTTCGACGGAACCCTACGAGCCCCTCTGGAACCCTACAGAATACTCCAGGACCCGACAGCACTCTACAAGACCCTTAGCAACACAACGGAACCTCACGAAAACCCTATGGGCTCCTACAGAACACTGCAGGCGCCTACGGAACCCTACAGACCCCTACGGAACCCTACAGACAGCTGCGGGCACTTACAGAACCCTGCAGGCCCCTACGGAACCCTACAGGTCCATACAGAACCCCACAGGGCCCTACGGAACTTTAACAGCCACTACGGAACTCTACGGGCCCTACAGAACCCTGCAGAACCCTCCGGAACCTTACAGAATCCCACAGACTCCTACAGACTGCTGCGGGCACTTACACAACCCTACAGGCCCCTACGGAACACTGCCAGCCCCTACGGAAGGAACTTTATGGGCCCCTACATAACACTACTGGCTCCTGCGGTACTCCAGAGGCCTCTAGAGAACCTACGAAGCTCTACGGAGCCCTATGGATCCTTACGGAACAGTACGGGCCCCTTCAGACCTCTGCGGGCGCTTATGGAAACCTACAGGACCCTACGGAACTGTACGAGACTCTACAGGCCCCTAGGGAACACCACAGGCCCCTACGGAACCGTACGAGACTCTACAGGCCCCTAGGGAACACCACAGGCCCCTACGGAACCCTACACAACCCTCTGGAAACTTATGGCACCCTACAAGCTCCTACCAACCCCTGCGGGCACTTACACAACCCTACAGGCCCCTACGGAAATCTACGGGACTCCACGGGCCCCTAGGGAAGCCTACAGATTTCGACGGAACCCTACGAGCCCCTCTGGAACCCTACAGAATACTCCAGGACCCGACAGCACTCTACAAGACCCTTAGCAACACAACGGAACCTCACTAAAACCCTATGGGCTCCTACAGAACACTGTAGGTGCCTACGGAAACCTACAGACCCCTACGGAATACTACCAGCCGCTACGGAAGCCTATGGCCCCTACGGAACTCTACGGAACCTGACAGAAACACTGTGGGCCCCTACAGGCCCTTGCGGGCACTTGCAGAACTCTGCAGGAACCCACGGAACTTTATGGAACCCTACCAGCCCCTACGGAAGCCTAAAGACCCTTGCAGGCAGTTACGGAACAGTACAGGGCCCTGGGAACTTTACCAGCCACTACAGAACTCTACGGGCCCCTACGGAACCCTGCAGAACCCTCCAGAACCTTACAGAATCCCACGGATTCCTACAGACTCCTGCGGGCACTTACTCAACCCTAGAGGACCCTACGGAACACTACTGGCTCCTGCGGTACTCTACAGGCCTCTAGGGAACCTACGAAGCTCTACGGAGCCCTATGGATCCTTACGGAACAGTACGGGCCCCTTCAGACCTCTGCGGGCGCTTATGGAAACCTACAGGACCCTACGGAACTGTACGAGACTCTACTGGCCCCTAGGGAACACCACAGGCCCCTACGGAACCCTACACAACCCTCTGGAAACTTATGGCACCCTACAAGCTCCTACCAACCCCTGCGGGCACTTACACAACCCTACAGGCCCCTACGGAAATCTACGGGACTCCACGGGCCCCTAGGGAAGCCTACAGATTTCGACGGAACCCTACGAGCCCCTCTGGAACCCTACAGAATACTCCAGGACCCGACAGCACTCTACAAGACCCTTAGCAACACAACGGAACCTCACGAAAACCCTATGGGCTCCTACAGAACACTGTAGGTGCCTACGGAAACCTACAGACCCCTACAGAATACTAGCAGCCACTACAGAAAAATATGGCCCCTACGGAACTCTACTAACCTGGCAGAAACACTGTGGGCCCCTACAGGCCCTTGAGGGCACTTGCAGAACTCTGCAGGCACCCACGAAACTTTATGGAACCCTACCAGCCCCTACGGAAGCCTAAAGACCCTTGCAGGCAGTTACGGAACAGTACAGGGCCCTGGGAACTTTACCAGCCACTACAGAACTCTACGGGCCCCTACGGAACCCTGCAGAACCCTCCAGAACCTTACAGAATCCCACGGATTCCTACAGACTCCTGCGGGCACTTACTCAACCCTAGAGGACCCTACGGAACACTACTGGCTCCTGCGGTACTCTACAGGCCTCTAGGGAACCTACGAAGCTCTACGGAGCCCTATGGATCCTTACGGAACAGTACGGTCCCCTTCTGACCTCTGCGGGCGCTTATGGAAACCTACAGGACCCTACGGAACTGTACGAGACTCTACTGGCCCCTAGGGAACACCACAGGCCCCTACGGAACCCTACACAACCCTCTGGAAACTTATGGCACCCTACAAGCTCCTACCAACCCCTGCGGGCACTTACACAACCCTACAGGCCCCTACGGAAATCTACGGGACTCCACGGGCCCCTAGGGAAGCCTACAGATTTCGACGGAACCCTACGAGCCCCTCTGGAACCCTACAGAATACTCCAGGACCCGACAGCACTCTACAAGACCCTTAGCAACACAACGGAACCTCACGAAAACCCTAAGGGCTCCTACTGAACACTGCAGGCGCCTACGGAACCCTACAGACCCCTACGGAACCCTACAGACAGCTGCGGGCACTTACAGAACCCTGCAGGCCCCTACGGAACCCTACAGGTCCATACAGAACCCCACAGGGCCCTACGGAACTTTAACAGCCACTACGGAACTCTACGGGCCCTACAGAACCCTGCAGAACCCTCCGGAACCTTACAGAATCCCACAGACTCCTACAGACTGCTGCGGGCACTTACACAACCCTACAGGCCCCTACGGAACACTGCCAGCCCCTACGGAAGGAACTTTATGGGCCCCTACATAACACTACTGGCTCCTGCGGTACTCCAGAGGCCTCTAGGGAACCTACGAAGCTCTACGGAGCCCTATGGATCCTTACGGAACAGTACGGGCCCCTTCAGACCTCTGCGAGCGCTTATGGAAACCTACAGGACCCTACGGAACTGTACGAGACTCTACAGGCCCCTAGGGAACACCACAGGCCCCTACGGAACCGTACGAGACTCTACAGGCCCCTAGGGAACACCACAGGCCCCTACGGAACCGTACGAGACTCTACAGGCCCCTAGGGAACACCACAGGCCCCTACGGAACCCTACACAACCCTCTGGAAACTTATGGCACCCTACAAGCTCCTACCAACCCCTGCGGGCACTTACACAACCCTACAGGCCCCTACGGAAATCTACAAGACTCCACGGGCCCCTAGGGAAGCCTACAGATTTCGACGGAACCCTACGAGCCCCTCTGGAACCCTACAGAATACTCCAGGACCCGACAGCACTCTACAAGACCCTTAGCAACACAACGGAACCTCACGAAAACCCTATGGGCTCCTACAGAACACTGCAGGTGCCTACAGAACCCTAAAGACCCCTACGGAATACTACCAGCCGCTACGGAAGCCTATGGCCCCTACGGAACTCTACGGAACCTGACAGAAACACTGTGGGCCCCTACAGGCCCTTGCGGGCACTTGCAGAACTCTGCAGGAACCCGCGGAACTTTATGGAACGCTACCAGCCCCTACGGAAGCCTAAAGACCCTTGCAGGCAGTTACGGAACGGTACAGGGCCCTAGGGAACTTTACCAGCCACTACGGAACTCTACGGGCCCCTACGGAACCCTGCAGAACCCTCCAGAACCTTACAGAATCCCACGG
Organism: Numenius arquata; assembly: GCF_964106895.1. Classification (NCBI taxonomy): domain Eukaryota; kingdom Metazoa; phylum Chordata; class Aves; order Charadriiformes; family Scolopacidae; genus Numenius; species Numenius arquata. The sequence goes on from NW_027415691.1 coordinate 59,176, forward strand.
ATTCCTACAGACTCCTGCGGGCAATTACTCAACCCTAGAGGACCCTACGGAACACTGCCAGCCCCTATGGAAGGAACCCTACGGGGCCCTACAGAACACTACTGGCTCCTGCGGTACTCTACAGGCCTCTAGGGAACCTACGAAGCTCTACGGAGCCCTATGGATCCTTACGGAACAGTACGGGCCCCTTCAGACCTCTGCGGGCGCTTATGGAAACCTACAGGACCCTACGGAACTGTACGAGACTCTACTGGCCCCTAGGGAACACCACAGGCCCCTACGGAACCCTACAGGTCCATACAGAACCCCACAGGGCCCTACGGAACTTTACCAGCCACTACGGAACTCTACGGGCCCTTACGGAACCCTGCAGAACCCTCCGGAACCTTACAGAATCCCACAGACTCCTACAGACTTCTGCGGGCACTTACACAACCCTACAGGTCCCTACGGAAATCTACGGGACTCTATGGGCCCCTAGGGAACCCTATAGATTTCGACGGAACCCTACGAGCCCCTCTGGAACCCTACAGAATACTCCAGGACCCGACAGCACTCTACAAGACCCTTAGCAACACAACGGAACCTCACTAAAACCCTATGGGCTCCTACAGAACACTGTAGGTGCCTACGGAAACCTACAGACCCCTACAGAATACTAGCAGCCACTACAGAAAAATATGGCCCCTACGGAACTCTACTAACCTGGCAGAAACACTGTGGGCCCCTACAGGCCCTTGAGGGCACTTGCAGAACTCTGCAGGCACCCACGGAACTTTATGGAACCCTACCAGCCCCTACGGAAGCCTAAAGACCCTTGCAGGCAGTTACGGAACAGTACAGGGCCCTGGGAACTTTACCAGCCACTACAGAACTCTACGGGCCCCTACGGAACCCTGCAGAACCCTCCAGAACCTTACAGAATCCCACGGATTCCTACAGACTCCTGCGGGCAATTACTCAACCCTAGAGGACCCTACGGAACACTACTGGCTCCTGCGGTACTCTACAGGCCTCTAGGGAACCTACGAAGCTCTACGGAGCCCTATGGCTTACTTACGGAACAGTAACTGTTCCTTACGGAACAGTACGGTCCCCTTCTGACCTCTGCGGGCGCTTATGGAAACCTACAGGACCCTACGGAACTGTACGAGACTCTACTGGCCCCTAGGGAACACCACAGGCCCCTACGGAACCCTACACAACCCTCTGGAAACTTATGGCACCCTACAAGCTCCTACCAACCCCTGCGGGCACTTACACAACCCTACAGGCCCCTACGGAAATCTACGGGACTCCACGGGCCCCTAGGGAAGCCTACAGATTTCGACGGAACCCTACGAGCCCCTCTGGAACCCTACAGAATACTCCAGGACCCGACAGCACTCTACAAGACCCTTAGCAACACAACGGAACCTCACGAAAACCCTAAGGGCTCCTACTGAACACTGCAGGCGCCTACGGAACCCTACAGACCCCTACGGAACCCTACAGACAGCTGCGGGCACTTACAGAACCCTGCAGGCCCCTACGGAACCCTACAGGTCCATACAGAACCCCACAGGGCCCTACGGAACTTTAACAGCCACTACGGAACTCTACGGGCCCTACAGAACCCTGCAGAACCCTCCGGAACCTTACAGAATCCCACAGACTCCTACAGACTGCTGCGGGCACTTACACAACCCTACAGGCCCCTACGGAACACTGCCAGCCCCTACGGAAGGAACTTTATGGGCCCCTACATAACACTACTGGCTCCTGCGGTACTCCAGAGGCCTCTAGAGAACCTACGAAGCTCTACGGAGCCCTATGGATCCTTACGGAACAGTACGGGCCCCTTCAGACCTCTGCGGGCGCTTATGGAAACCTACAGGACCCTACGGAACTGTACGAGACTCTACAGGCCCCTAGGGAACACCACAGGCCCCTACGGAACCGTACGAGACTCTACAGGCCCCTAGGGAACACCACAGGCCCCTACGGAACCCTACACAACCCTCTGGAAACTTATGGCACCCTACAAGCTCCTACCAACCCCTGCGGGCACTTACACAACCCTACAGGCCCCTACGGAAATCTACGGGACTCTATGGGCCCCTAGGGAAGCCTACAGATTTCGACGGAACCCTACGAGCCCCTCTGGAACCCTACAGAATACTCCAGGACCCGACAGCACTCTACAAGACCCTTAGCAACACAACGGAACCTCACTAAAACCCTATGGGCTCCTACAGAACACTGTAGGTGCCTACGGAAACCTACAGACCCCTACGGAATACTACCAGCCGCTACGGAAGCCTATGGCCCCTACGGAACTCTACGGAACCTGACAGAAACACTGTGGGCCCCTACAGGCCCTTGCGGGCACTTGCAGAACTCTGCAGGAACCCACGGAACTTTATGGAACCCTACCAGCCCCTACGGAAGCCTAAAGACCCTTGCAGGCAGTTACGGAACAGTACAGGGCCCTGGGAACTTTACCAGCCACTACAGAACTCTACGGGCCCCTACGGAACCCTGCAGAACCCTCCAGAACCTTACAGAATCCCACGGATTCCTACAGACTCCTGCGGGCACTTACTCAACCCTAGAGGACCCTACGGAACACTACTGGCTCCTGCGGTACTCTACAGGCCTCTAGGGAACCTACGAAGCTCTACGGAGCCCTATGGATCCTTACGGAACAGTACGGGCCCCTTCAGACCTCTGCGGGCGCTTATGGAAACCTACAGGACCCTACGGAACTGTACGAGACTCTACTGGCCCCTAGGGAACACCACAGGCCCCTACGGAACCCTACACAACCCTCTGGAAACTTATGGCACCCTACAAGCTCCTACCAACCCCTGCGGGCACTTACACAACCCTACAGGCCCCTACGGAAATCTACGGGACTCCACGGGCCCCTAGGGAAGCCTACAGATTTCGACGGAACCCTACGAGCCCCTCTGGAACCCTACAGAATACTCCAGGACCCGACAGCACTCTACAAGACCCTTAGCAACACAACGGAACCTCACTAAAACCCTATGGGCTCCTACAGAACACTGTAGGTGCCTACGGAAACCTACAGACCCCTACAGAATACTAGCAGCCACTACAGAAAAATATGGCCCCTACGGAACTCTACTAACCTGGCAGAAACACTGTGGGCCCCTACAGGCCCTTGAGGGCACTTGCAGAACTCTGCAGGCACCCACGAAACTTTATGGAACCCTACCAGCCCCTACGGAAGCCTAAAGACCCTTGCAGGCAGTTACGGAACGGTACAGGGCCCTGGGAACTTTACCAGCCACTACAGAACTCTACGGGCCCCTACGGAACCCTGCAGAACCCTCCAGAACCTTACAGAATCCCACGGATTCCTACAGACTCCTGCGGGCACTTACTCAACCCTAGAGGACCCTACGGAACACTACTGGCTCCTGCGGTACTCTACAGGCCTCTAGGGAACCTACGAAGCTCTACGGAGCCCTATGGATCCTTACGGAACAGTACGGTCCCCTTCTGACCTCTGCGGGCGCTTATGGAAACCTACAGGACCCTACGGAACTGTACGAGACTCTACTGGCCCCTAGGGAACACCACAGGCCCCTACGGAACCCTACACAACCCTCTGGAAACTTATGGCACCCTACAAGCTCCTACCAACCCCTGCGGGCACTTACACAACCCTACAGGCCCCTACGGAAATCTACGGGACTCCACGGGCCCCTAGGGAAGCCTACAGATTTCGACGGAACCCTACGAACCCCTCTGGAACCCTACAGAATACTCCAGGACCCGACAGCACTCTACAAGACCCTTAGCAACACAACGGAACCTCACGAAAACCCTAAGGGCTCCTACTGAACACTGCAGGCGCCTACGGAACCCTACAGACCCCTACGGAACCCTACAGACAGCTGCGGGCACTTACAGAACCCTGCAGGCCCCTACGGAACCCTACAGGTCCATACAGAACCCCACAGGGCCCTACGGAACTTTAACAGCCACTACGGAACTCTACGGGCCCTACAGAACCCTGCAGAACCCTCCGGAACCTTACAGAATCCCACAGACTCCTACAGACTGCTGCGGGCACTTACACAACCCTACAGGCCCCTACGGAACACTGCCAGCCCCTACGGAAGGAACTTTATGGGCCCCTACATAACACTACTGGCTCCTGCGGTACTCCAGAGGCCTCTAGGGAACCTACGAAGCTCTACGGAGCCCTATGGATCCTTACGGAACAGTACGGGCCCCTTCAGACCTCTGCGGGCGCTTATGGAAACCTACAGGACCCTACGGAACTGTACGAGACTCTACAGGCCCCTAGGGAACACCACAGGCCCCTACGGAACCGTACGAGACTCTACAGGCCCCTAGGGAACACCACAGGCCCCTACGGAACCCTACACAACCCTCTGGAAACTTATGGCACCCTACAAGCTCCTACCAACCCCTGCGGGCACTTACACAACCCTACAGGCCCCTACGGAAATCTACAAGACTCCACGGGCCCCTAGGGAAGCCTACAGATTTCGACGGAACCCTACGAGCCCCTCTGGAACCCTACAGAATACTCCAGGACCCGACAGCACTCTACAAGACCCTTAGCAACACAACGGAACCTCACTAAAACCCTATGGGCTCCTACAGAACACTGCAGGTGCCTACGGAAACCTACAGACCCCTACGGAATACTACCAGCCGCTACGGAAGCCTATGGCCCCTACGGAACTCTACGGAACCTGACAGAAACACTGTGGGCCCCTACAGGCCCTTGCGGGCACTTGCAGAACTCTGCAGGAACCCACGGAACTTTATGGAACCCTACCAGCCCCTACGGAAGCCTAAAGACCCTTGCAGGCAGTTACGGAACAGTACAGGGCCCTGGGAACTTTACCAGCCACTACAGAACTCTACGGGCCCCTACGGAACCCTGCAGAACCCTCCAGAACCTTACAGAATCCCACGGATTCCTACAGACTCCTGCGGGCACTTACTCAACCCTAGAGGACCCTACGGAACACTACTGGCTCCTGCGGTACTCTACAGGCCTCTAGGGAACCTACGAAGCTCTACGGAGCCCTATGGATCCTTACGGAACAGTACGGGCCCCTTCAGACCTCTGCGGGCGCTTATGGAAACCTACAGGACCCTACGGAACTGTACGAGACTCTACTGGCCCCTAGGGAACACCACAGGCCCCTACGGAACCCTACACAACCCTCTGGAAACTTATGGCACCCTACAAGCTCCTACCAACCCCTGCGGGCACTTACACAACCCTACAGGCCCCTACGGAAATCTACGGGACTCCACGGGCCCCTAGGGAAGCCTACAGATTTCGACGGAACCCTACGAGCCCCTCTGGAACCCTACAGAATACTCCAGGACCCGACAGCACTCTACAAGACCCTTAGCAACACAACGGAACCTCACGAAAACCCTAAGGGCTCCTACTGAACACTGCAGGCGCCTACGGAACCCTACAGACCCCTACGGAACCCTACAGACAGCTGCGGGCACTTACAGAACCCTGCAGGCCCCTACGGAACCCTACAGGTCCATACAGAACCCCACAGGGCCCGACGGAACTTTAACAGCCACTACGGAACTCTACGGGCCCTACAGAACCCTGCAGAACCCTCCGGAACCTTACAGAATCCCACAGACTCCTACAGACTGCTGCGGGCACTTACACAACCCTACAGGCCCCTACGGAACACTGCCAGCCCCTACGGAAGGAACTTTATGGGCCCCTACATAACACTACTGGCTCCTGCGGTACTCCAGAGGCCTCTAGGGAACCTACGAAGCTCTACGGAGCCCTATGGATCCTTACGGAACAGTACGGGCCCCTTCAGACCTCTGCGGGCGCTTATGGAAACCTACAGGACCCTACGGAACTGTACGAGACTCTACAGGCCCCTAGGGAACACCACAGGCCCCTACGGAACCGTACGAGACTCTACAGGCCCCTAGGGAACACCACAGGCCCCTACGGAACCCTACACAACCCTCTGGAAACTTATGGCACCCTACAAGCTCCTACCAACCCCTGCGGGCACTTACACAACCCTACAGGCCCCTACGGAAATCTACGGGACTCCACGGGCCCCTAGGGAAGCCTACAGATTTCGACGGAACCCTACGAGCCCCTCTGGAACCCTACAGAATACTCCAGGACCCGACAGCACTCTACAAGACCCTTAGCAACACAACGGAACCTCACGAAAACCCTATGGGCTCCTACAGAACACTGCAGGTGCCTACGGAACCCTAAAGACCCCTACGGAATACTACCAGCCGCTACGGAAGCCTATGGCCCCTACGGAACTCTACGGAACCTGACAGAAACACTGTGGGCCCCTACAGGCCCTTGCGGGCACTTGCAGAACTCTGCAGGAACCCGCGGAACTTTATGGAACGCTACCAGCCCCTACGGAAGCCTAAAGACCCTTGCAGGCAGTTACGGAACGGTACAGGGCCCTAGGGAACTTTACCAGCCACTACGGAACTCTACGGGCCCCTACGGAACCCTGCAGAACCCTCCAGAACCTTACAGAATCCCACGGATTCCTACAGACTCCTGCGGGCAATTACTCAACCCTAGAGGACCCTACGGAACACTGCCAGCCCCTATGGAAGGAACCCTACGGGGCCCTACAGAACACTACTGGCTCCTGCGGTACTCTACAGGCCTCTAGGGAACCTACGAAGCTCTACGGAGCCCTATGGATCCTTACGGAACAGTACGGGCCCCTTCTGACCTCTGCGGGCGCTTATGGAAACCTACAGGACCCTACGGAACTGTACGAGACTCTACAGGCCCCTAGGGAACACCACAGGCCCCTACGGAACCCTACACAACCCTCCGGAAACATATGGCACCCTACAAGCTCCTACCAACCCCTGCGGGCACTTACACAACCCTACAGGCCCCTACGGAAATCTACGGGACTCTATGGGCCCCTAGGGAACCCTATAGATTTCGATGGAACCCTACGAGCCCCTCTGGAACCCTACAGAATACTCCAGGACCCGACAGCACTCTACAAGACCCTTAGCAACACAACGGAACCTCACTAAAACCCTATGGGCTCCTACAGAACACTGTAGGTGCCTACGGAAACCTACAGACCCCTACAGAATACTAGCAGCCACTACAGAAAAATATGGCCCCTACGGAACTCTACTAACCTGGCAGAAACACTGTGGGCCCCTACAGGCCCTTGAGGGCACTTGCAGAACTCTGCAGGAACCCACGGAACTTTATGGAACCCTACCAGCCCCTACGGAAGCCTAAAGACCCTTGCAGGCAGTTACGGAACAGTACAGGGCCCTGGGAACTTTACCAGCCACTACAGAACTCTACGGGCCCCTACGGAACCCTGCAGAACCCTCCAGAACCTTACAGAATCCCACGGATTCCTACAGACTCCTGCGGGCACTTACTCAACCCTAGAGGACCCTACGGAACACTACTGGCTCCTGCGGTACTCTACAGGCCTCTAGGGAACCTACGAAGCTCTACGGAGCCCTATGGATCCTTACGGAACAGTACGGGCCCCTTCAGACCTCTGCGGGCGCTTATGGAAACCTACAGGACCCTACGGAACTGTACGAGACTCTACTGGCCCCTAGGGAACACCACAGGCCCCTACGGAACCCTACACAACCCTCTGGAAACTTATGGCACCCTACAAGCTCCTACCAACCCCTGCGGGCACTTACACAACCCTACAGGCCCCTACGGAAATCTACGGGACTCCACGGGCCCCTAGGGAAGCCTACAGATTTCGACGGAACCCTACGAGCCCCTCTGGAACCCTACAGAATACTCCAGGACCCGACAGCACTCTACAAGACCCTTAGCAACACAACGGAACCTCACGAAAACCCTAAGGGCTCCTACTGAACACTGCAGGCGCCTACGGAACCCTACAGACCCCTACGGAACCCTACAGACAGCTGCGGGCACTTACAGAACCCTGCAGGCCCCTACGGAACCCTACAGGTCCATACAGAACCCCACAGGGCCCGACGGAACTTTAACAGCCACTACGGAACTCTACGGGCCCTACAGAACCCTGCAGAACCCTCCGGAACCTTACAGAATCCCACAGACTCCTACAGACTGCTGCGGGCACTTACACAACCCTACAGGCCCCTACGGAACACTGCCAGCCCCTACGGAAGGAACTTTATGGGCCCCTACATAACACTACTGGCTCCTGCGGTACTCCAGAGGCCTCTAGGGAACCTACGAAGCTCTACGGAGCCCTATGGATCCTTACGGAACAGTACGGGCCCCTTCAGACCTCTGCGGGCGCTTATGGAAACCTACAGGACCCTACGGAACTGTACGAGACTCTACAGGCCCCTAGGGAACACCACAGGCCCCTACGGAACCGTACGAGACTCTACAGGCCCCTAGGGAACACCACAGGCCCCTACGGAACCCTACACAACCCTCTGGAAACTTATGGCACCCTACAAGCTCCTACCAACCCCTGCGGGCACTTACACAACCCTACAGGCCCCTACGGAAATCTACGGGACTCCACGGGCCCCTAGGGAAGCCTACAGATTTCGACGGAACCCTACGAGCCCCTCTGGAACCCTACAGAATACTCCAGGACCCGACAGCACTCTACAAGACCCTTAGCAACACAACGGAACCTCACGAAAACCCTATGGGCTCCTACAGAACACTGCAGGTGCCTACGGAACCCTAAAGACCCCTACGGAATACTACCAGCCGCTACGGAAGCCTATGGCCCCTACGGAACTCTACGGAACCTGACAGAAACACTGTGGGCCCCTACAGGCCCTTGCGGGCACTTGCAGAACTCTGCAGGAACCCGCGGAACTTTATGGAACGCTACCAGCCCCTACGGAAGCCTAAAGACCCTTGCAGGCAGTTACGGAACGGTACAGGGCCCTAGGGAACTTTACCAGCCACTACGGAACTCTACGGGCCACTACGGAACACTGCAGAACCCTCCAGAACCTTACAGAATCCCACGGATTCCTACAGACTCCTGCGGGCAATTACTCAACCCTAGAGGACCCTACGGAACACTGCCAGCCCCTATGGAAGGAACCCTACGGGGCCCTACAGAACACTACTGGCTCCTGCGGTACTCTACAGGCCTCTAGGGAACCTACGAAGCTCTACGGAGCCCTATGGATCCTTACGGAACAGTACGGGCCCCTTCTGACCTCTGCGGGCGCTTATGGAAACCTACAGGACCCTACGGAACTGTACGAGACTCTACAGGCCCCTAGGGAACACCACAGGCCCCTACGGAACCCTACACAACCCTCCGGAAACATATGGCACCCTACAAGCTCCTACCAACCCCTGCGGGCACTTACACAACCCTACAGGCCCCTACGGAAATCTACGGGACTCTATGGGCCCCTAGGGAACCCTATAGATTTCGATGGAACCCTACGAGCCCCTCTGGAACCCTACAGAATACTCCAGGACCCGACAGCACTCTACAAGACCCTTAGCAACACAACGGAACCTCACTAAAACCCTATGGGCTCCTACAGAACACTGTAGGTGCCTACGGAAACCTACAGACCCCTACAGAATACTAGCAGCCACTACAGAAAAATATGGCCCCTACGGAACTCTACTAACCTGGCAGAAACACTGTGGGCCCCTACAGGCCCTTGCGGGCACTTGCAGAACTCTGCAGGAACCCACGGAACTTTATGGAACCCTACCAGCCCCTACGGAAGCCTAAAGACCCTTGCAGGCAGTTACGGAACAGTACAGGGCCCTGGGAACTTTACCAGCCACTACAGAACTCTACGGGCCCCTACGGAACCCTGCAGAACCCTCCAGAACCTTACAGAATCCCACGGATTCCTACAGACTCCTGCGGGCACTTACTCAACCCTAGAGGACCCTACGGAACACTACTGGCTCCTGCGGTACTCTACAGGCCTCTAGGGAACCTACGAAGCTCTACGGAGCCCTATGGATCCTTACGGAACAGTACGGGCCCCTTCAGACCTCTGCGGGCGCTTATGGAAACCTACAGGACCCTACGGAACTGTACGAGACTCTACTGGCCCCTAGGGAACACCACAGGCCCCTACGGAACCCTACACAACCCTCTGGAAACTTATGGCACCCTACAAGCTCCTACCAACCCCTGCGGGCACTTACACAACCCTACAGGCCCCTACGGAAATCTACGGGACTCCACGGGCCCCTAGGGAAGCCTACAGATTTCGACGGAACCCTACGAGCCCCTCTGGAACCCTACAGAATACTCCAGGACCCGACAGCACTCTACAAGACCCTTAGCAACACAACGGAACCTCACGAAAACCCTAAGGGCTCCTACTGAACACTGCAGGCGCCTACGGAACCCTACAGACCCCTACGGAACCCTACAGACAGCTGCGGGCACTTACAGAACCCTGCAGGCCCCTACGGAACCCTACAGGTCCATACAGAACCCCACAGGGCCCTACGGAACTTTAACAGCCACTACGGAACTCTACGGGCCCTACAGAACCCTGCAGAACCCTCCGGAACCTTACAGAATCCCACAGACTCCTACAGACTGCTGCGGGCACTTACACAACCCTACAGCCCCCTACGGAACACTGCCAGCCCCTACGGAAGGAACTTTATGGGCCCCTACATAACACTACTGGCTCCTGCGGTACTCCAGAGGCCTCTAGGGAACCTACGAAGCTCTACGGAGCCCTATGGATCCTTACGGAACAGTACGGGCCCCTTCAGACCTCTGCGGGCGCTTATGGAAACCTACAGGACCCTACGGAACTGTACGAGACTCTACAGGCCCCTAGGGAACACCACAGGCCCCTACGGAACCGTACGAGACTCTACAGGCCCCTAGGGAACACCACAGGCCCCTACGGAACCCTACACAACCCTCTGGAAACTTATGGCACCCTACAAGCTCCTACCAACCCCTGCGGGCACTTACACAACCCTACAGGCCCCTACGGAAATCTACGGGACTCCACGGGCCCCTAGGGAAGCCTACAGATTTCGACGGAACCCTACGAGCCCCTCTGGAACCCTACAGAATACTCCAGGACCCGACAGCACTCTACAAGACCCTTAGCAACACAACGGAACCTCACGAAAACCCTATGGGCTCCTACAGAACACTGCAGGTGCCTACGGAACCCTAAAGACCCCTACGGAATACTACCAGCCGCTACGGAAGCCTATGGCCCCTACGGAACTCTACGGAACCTGACAGAAACACTGTGGGCCCCTACAGGCCCTTGCGGGCACTTGCAGAACTCTGCAGGAACCCGCGGAACTTTATGGAACGCTACCAGCCCCTACGGAAGCCTAAAGACCCTTGCAGGCAGTTACGGAACGGTACAGGGCCCTAGGGAACTTTACCAGCCACTACGGAACTCTACGGGCCCCTACGGAACCCTGCAGAACCCTCCAGAACCTTACAGAATCCCACGGATTCCTACAGACTCCTGCGGGCACTTACTCAACCCTAGAGGACCCTACGGAACACTGCCAGCCCCTATGGAAGGAACCCTACGGGGCCCTACAGAACACTACTGGCTCCTGCGGAACTCTACAGGCCTCTAGGGAACCTACGAAGCTCTACGGAGCCCTATGGATCCTTACGGAACAGTACGGGCCCCTTCAGACCTCTGCGGGCGCTTATGGAAACCTACAGGACCCTACGGAACTGTACGAGACTCTACTGGCCCCTAGGGAACACCACAGGCCCCTACGGAACCCTACACAACCCTCTGGAAACTTATGGCACCCTACAAGCTCCTACCAACCCCTGCGGGCACTTACACAACCCTACAGGCCCCTACGGAAATCTACGGGACTCTATGGGCCCCTAGGGAACCCTTCAGATTTCGACGGAACCCTACAAGGCCCTCTGGAACCCTACAGAATACTCCAGGACCCGACAGCACTCTACAAGACCCTTAGCAACACAACGGAACCTCACGAAAACCCTAAGGGCTCCTACTGAACACTGCAGGCGCCTACGGAACCCTACAGACCCCTACGGAACCCTACAGACAGCTGCGGGCACTTACAGAACCCTGCAGGCCCCTACGGAACCCTACAGGTCCATACAGAACCCCACAGGGCCCTACGGAACTTTAACAGCCACTACGGAACTCTACGGGCCCTACAGAACCCTGCAGAACCCTCCGGAACCTTACAGAATCCCACAGACTCCTACAGACTGCTGCGGGCACTTACACAACCCTACAGGCCCCTACGGAACACTGCCAGCCCCTACGGAAGGAACTTTATGGGCCCCTACATAACACTACTGGCTCCTGCGGTACTCCAGAGGCCTCTAGGGAACCTACGAAGCTCTACGGAGCCCTATGGATCCTTACGGAACAGTACGGGCCCCTTCAGACCTCTGCGGGCGCTTATGGAAACCTACAGGACCCTACGGAACTGTACGAGACTCTACAGGCCCCTAGGGAACACCACAGGCCCCTACGGAACCGTACGAGACTCTACAGGCCCCTAGGGAACACCACAGGCCCCTACGGAACCCTACACAACCCTCTGGAAACTTATGGCACCCTACAAGCTCCTACCAACCCCTGCGGGCACTTACACAACCCTACAGGCCCCTACGGAAATCTACGGGACTCCACGGGCCCCTAGGGAAGCCTACAGATTTCGACGGAACCCTACGAGCCCCTCTGGAACCCTACAGAATACTCCAGGACCCGACAGCACTCTACAAGACCCTTAGCAACACAACGGAACCTCACGAAAACCCTATGGGCTCCTACAGAACACTGCAGGTGCCTACGGAACCCTACAGACCCCTACGGAACCCTACAGACACCTGCGGGCACTTACGGAACCCTGCAGGCCCCTACGGAACCCTACAGGTCCATACAGAACCCCACAGGGCCCTACGGAACTTTACCAGCCACTACGGAACTCTACGGGCCCTTACGGAACCCTGCAGAACCCTCCGGAACCTTACAGAATCCCACAGACTCCTACAGACTTCTGCGGGCACTTACACAACCCTACAGGTCCCTACGGAAATCTACGGGACTCTATGGGCCCCTAGGGAACCCTATAGATTTCGACGGAACCCTACGAGCCCCTCTGGAACCCTACAGAATACTCCAGGACCCGACAGCACTCTACAAGACCCTTAGCAACACAACGGAACCTCACTAAAACCCTATGGGCTCCTACAGAACACTGTAGGTGCCTACGGAAACCTACAGACCCCTACAGAATACTAGCAGCCACTACAGAAAAATATGGCCCCTACGGAACTCTACTAACCTGGCAGAAACACTGTGGGCCCCTACAGGCCCTTGAGGGCACTTGCAGAACTCTGCAGGAACCCACGGAACTTTATGGAACCCTACCAGCCCCTACGGAAGCCTAAAGACCCTTGCAGGCAGTTACGGAACAGTACAGGGCCCTGGGAACTTTACCAGCCACTACAGAACTCTACGGGCCCCTACGGAACCCTGCAGAACCCTCCAGAACCTTACAGAATCCCACGGATTCCTACAGACTCCTGCGGGCACTTACTCAACCCTAGAGGACCCTACGGAACACTACTGGCTCCTGCGGTACTCTACAGGCCTCTAGGGAACCTACGAAGCTCTACGGAGCCCTATGGATCCTTACGGAACAGTACGGGCCCCTTCAGACCTCTGCGGGCGCTTATGGAAACCTACAGGACCCTACGGAACTGTACGAGACTCTACTGGCCCCTAGGGAACACCACAGGCCCCTACGGAACCCTACACAACCCTCTGGAAACTTATGGCACCCTACAAGCTCCTACCAACCCCTGCGGGCACTTACACAACCCTACAGGCCCCTACGGAAATCTACGGGACTCTATGGGCCCCTAGGGAACCCTTCAGATTTCGACGGAACCCTACAAGGCCCTCTGGAACCCTACAGAATACTCCAGGACCCGACAGCACTCTACAAGACCCTTAGCAACACAACGGAACCTCACGAAAACCCTAAGGGCTCCTACTGAACACTGCAGGCGCCTACGGAACCCTACAGACCCCTACGGAACCCTACAGACAGCTGCGGGCACTTACAGAACCCTGCAGGCCCCTACGGAACCCTACAGGTCCATACAGAACCCCACAGGGCCCTACGGAACTTTAACAGCCACTACGGAACTCTACGGGCCCTACAGAACCCTGCAGAACCCTCCGGAACCTTACAGAATCCCACAGACTCCTACAGACTGCTGCGGGCACTTACACAACCCTACAGGCCCCTACGGAACACTGCCAGCCCCTACGGAAGGAACTTTATGGGCCCCTACATAACACTACTGGCTCCTGCGGTACTCCAGAGGCCTCTAGGGAACCTACGAAGCTCTACGGAGCCCTATGGATCCTTACGGAACAGTACGGGCCCCTTCAGACCTCTGCGGGCGCTTATGGAAACCTACAGGACCCTACGGAACTGTACGAGACTCTACAGGCCCCTAGGGAACACCACAGGCCCCTACGGAACCGTACGAGACTCTACAGGCCCCTAGGGAACACCACAGGCCCCTACGGAACCCTACACAACCCCTCTGGAAACTTATGGCACCCTACAAGCTCCTACCAACCCCTGCGGGCACTTACACAACCCTACAGGCCCCTACGGAAATCTACGGGACTCCACGGGCCCCTAGGGAAGCCTACAGATTTCGACGGAACCCTACGAGCCCCTCTGGAACCCTACAGAATACTCCAGGACCCGACAGCACTCTACAAGACCCTTAGCAACACAACGGAACCTCACGAAAACCCTATGGGCTCCTACAGAACACTGCAGGTGCCTACGGAACCCTAAAGACCCCTACGGAATACTACCAGCCGCTACGGAAGCCTATGGCCCCTACGGAA
>NW_027415692.1:0-31980 GCF_964106895.1 Numenius arquata
GGGTACTTTACCAGCCACTACGGAACTCTACGGGCCCCTACGGAACCCTGCAGAACCCTCCAGAACCTTACAGAATCCCACGGATTCCTACAGACTCCTGCGGGCACTTACTCAACCCTAGAGGACCCTACGGAACACTACTGGCTCCTGCGGTACTCCAGAGGCCTCTAGGGAACCTACGAAGCTCTACGGAACCCTATGGATCCTTACGGAACAGTACGGGCCCCTTCAGACCTCCGCGGGCGCTTATGGAAACCTACAGGACCCTACGGAACTGTACGAGACTCTACAGGCCCCTAGGGAACACCACAGGCCCTTACGGAACCCTACACAACCCTCCGGAAACATATGGCACCCTACAAGCTCCTACCAACCCCTGCGGGCACTTACACAACCCTACAGGCCCCTACGGAAATCTACGGGACTCTATGGGCCCCTAGGGAACCCTTCAGATTTCGACGGAACCCTACAAGGCCCTCTGGAACCCTACAGAATACTCCAGGACCCGACAGCACTCTACAAGACCCTTAGCAACACAACGGAACCTCACTAAAACCCTATGGGCTCCTACAGAACACTGCAGGTGCCTACGGAACCCTACAGACACCTACGGGCACGTACAGAACCCTGCAGGCCCCTACGGAACCCTACAGGTCCATACAGAACCCCACAGGGCCCTAGGGAACTTTACCAGCCACTGTGGAACTCTACGGGCCCCTACGGAAACCTGCAGAACCCTCCAGAACCTTACAGAATCCCACGGATTCCTACAGACTCCTGCGGGCACTTACTCAACCCTAGAGGACCCTACGGAACACTACTGGCTCCTGCGGTACTCCAGAGGCCTCTAGGGAACCTACGAAGCTCTACGGAACCCTATGGATCCTTACGGAACAGTACGGGCCCCTTCAGACCTCCGCGGGCGCTTATGGAAACCTACAGGACCCTACGGAACTGTACGAGACTCTACAGGCCCCTAGGGAACACCACAGGCCCCTACGGAACCGTACGAAACTCTACAGGCCCTTAGGGAACACCACAGGCCCCTACGGAACCCTACACAACCCTCTGGAAACTTATGGAACCCTACAAGCTCCTACCAACCCCTGCGAGCACTTACACAACCCTACAGGTCCCTACGGAAATCTACGGGACTCTATGGGCCCCTAGGGAACCCTACAGATTTCGACAGTACCCTACAAGCCCCTCTGGAACCCTACAGAATACTCCAGGACCCGACAGCACTCTACAAGACCCTTAGCAACACAACGGAACCTCACTAAAACCCTATGGGCTCCTACAGAACACTGTAGGTGCCTACGGAAACCTACAGACCCCTACGGAATACTACCAGCCACTACAGAAAAATATGGCCCCTACGGAACTCTACGGAACCTGGCAGAAACACTGTGGGCCCCTACAGGCCCTTGCGGGCACTTGCAGAACTCTGCAGGAACCCACGGAACTTTATGGAACCCTACCAGCCCCTACGGAAGCCTAAAGACCATTGCAGGCAGTTACGGAATGCTACAGGGCCCTAGGGAACTTTACCAGCCACTACGGAACTCTACGGGCCCCTACGGAACCCTGCAGAACCCTCCAGAACCTTACAGAATCCCACGGATTCCTACAGACTCCTGCGGGCACTTACTCAACCCTAGAGGACCCTACAGAACACTACTGGCTCCTGCGGTACTCCAGAGGCCTCTAGGGAACCTACGAAGCTCTACGGAGCCCTATGGATCCTTACGGAACAGTACGGGCCCCTTCAGACCTCCGCGGGCGCTTATGGAAACCTACAGGACCCTACGGAACTGTACGAGACTCTACAGGCCCCTAGGGAACACCACAGGCCCCTACGGAACCCTACACAACCCTCCGGAAACATATGGCACCCTACAAGCTCCTACCAACCCCTGCGGGCACTTACACAACCCTACAGGCCCCTACGGAAATCTATGGGACTCTACGGGCCCCTAGGGAACCCTACAGATTTCGACGAAACCCTACGAGCCCCTCTGGAACCCTACAGAATACTCCAGGACCCGACAGCACTCTACAAGACCCTTAGCAACACAACGGAACCTCACTAAAACCCTATGGGCTCCTACAGAACACTGCAGGTGCCTACGGAACCCTACAGACACCTACAGGCACTTACAGAACCCTGCAGGCCCCTACGGAACCCTACAGGTCCATACAGAACCCCACAGGGCCCTAGGGAACTTTACCAGCCACTGTGGAACTCTACGGGTCCCTATGGAACCCTGCAGAACCCTCCAGAACCTTACAGAATCCCACGGATTCCTACAGACTCCTGCGGGCACTTACTCAACCCTAGAGGACCCTACGGAACACTGCCAGCCCCTATGGAAGGAACCCTACGGGCCCCTACAGAACACTACTGGCTCCTGCGGTACTCCAGAGGCCTCTAGGGAACCTACGAAGCTCTATGGAACCCTATGGATCCTTACGGAACAGTACGGGCCCCTTCAGACCTCTGCGGGCGGTTATGGAAACCTACAGG
This sequence comes from Numenius arquata, assembly GCF_964106895.1. NCBI lineage: Eukaryota > Metazoa > Chordata > Aves > Charadriiformes > Scolopacidae > Numenius > Numenius arquata. The sequence continues at coordinate 2,528 of NW_027415692.1, forward strand.
ACCCTACGGAACTGTATGAGACTCTACAGGCCCCTAGGGAACACCACAGGCCCCTACGGAACCGTACGAGACTCTACAGGCCCTTAGGGAACACCACAGGCCCCTACGGAACCCTACACAACCCTCTGGAAACTTATGGAACCCTACAAGCTCCTACCAACCCCTGGGAGCACTTACACAACCCTACAGGTCCCTACGGCAATCTACGGGACTCTATGGGCCCCTAGGGAACCCTACAGATTTCGACAGTACCCTACAAGCCCCTCTGGAACCCTACAGAATACTCCAGGACCCGACAGCACTCTACAAGACCCTTAGCAACACAACGGAACCTCACTAAAACCCTATGGGCTCCTACAGAACACTGCAGGCGCCTACGGAACCCTACAGACCCCTACGGAACCCTACAGACACCTGCAGGCACTTACGGAACCCTGCAGGCCCCTACGGAACCCTACAGGTCCATACAGAACCCCACAGGGCCCTACGGAAATTTACCAGCCACTACGGAACTCTACGGGTCCCTACGGAACCCTGCAGAACCCTCCGCAAGCTTACAGAATCCCACAGACTCCTACAGACTTCTGCGGGCACTTACACAACCCTACAGGTCCCTACGGCAATCTACGGGACTCTATGGGCCCCTAGGGAACCCTACAGATTTCGACAGTACCCTACAAGCCCCTCTGGAACCCTACAGAATACTCCAGGACCCGACAGCACTCTACAAGACCCTTAGCAACACAACGGAACCTCACTAAAACCCTATGGGCTCCTACAGAACACTGCAGGCGCCTACGGAACCCTACAGACCCCTACGGAACCCTACAGACACCTGCAGGCACTTACGGAACCCTGCAGGCCCCTACGGAACCCTACAGGTCCATACAGAACCCCACAGGGCCCTACGGAAATTTACCAGCCACTACGGAACTCTACGGGTCCCTACGGAACCCTGCAGAACCCTCCGCAAGCTTACAGAATCCCACAGACTCCTACAGACTTCTGCGGGCACTTACACAACCCTACAGGTCCCTACGGCAATCTACGGGACTCTATGGGCCCCTAGGGAACCCTACAGATTTCGATGGAACCCTACGAGCCCCTCTGGAACCCTACAGAATACTCCAGGACCCGACAGCACTCTACAAGACCCTTAGCAACACAACGGAACCTCACTAAAACCCTATGGGCTCCTACAGAACACTGCAGGTGCCTACGGAACCCTATAGACACCTACGGGCACTTACAGAACACTGCAGGCCCCTACGGAACCCTACAGGTCCATACAGAACCCCACAGGGCCCTAGGGAACTTTACCAGCCACTACGGAACTCTACGGGCCCCTACGGAACCCTGCAGAACCCTCCAGAACCTTACAGAATCCCACGGATTCCTACAGACTCCTGCAGGCACTTACTCAACCCTAGAGGACCCTACGGAACACTGCCAGCCCCTATGGAAGGAACCCTACGGGCCCCTACAGAACACTACTGGCTCCTGCGGTACTCCAGAGGCCTCTAGGGAACCTACGAAGCTCTACGGAGCCCTATGGATCCTTACGGAACAGGACGGGCCCCTTCAGACCTCTGCGGGCGCTTATGGAAACCTACAGGACCCTACGGAACTGTACGAGACTCTACAGGCCCCTAGGGAACACCACAGGCCCCTACGGAACCCTACACAACCCTCCGGAAACATATGGCACCCTACAAGCTCCTACCAACCCCTGCGAGCACTTACACAACCCTACAGGCCCCTACGGAAATCTATGGGACTCTACGGGCCCCTAGGGAACCCTACAGATTTTGATGGAACCCTACGAGCCCCTCTGGAACCCTACAGAATACTCCAGGACCCGACAGCACTCTACAAGACCCTTAGCAACACAACGGAACCTCACTAAAACCCTATGGGCTCCTACAGAACACTGCAGGCGCCTACGGAACTCTACAGACCCCTACGGAACCCTACAGACACCTGCAGGCACTTACGGAACCCTGCAGGCCCCTACAGAACCCTACAGGTCCATACAGAACCCCACAGGGCCCTACGGAACTTTACCAGCCACTGTGGAACTCTACGGGCCCCTACGGAACCCTGCAGAACCCTCCAGAACCTTACAGAATCCCACGGATTCCTACAGACTTCTGCGGGCACTTACACAACCCTACAGGTCCCTACGGCAATCTACGGGACTCTATGGGCCCTTAGGGAACCCTATAGATTTCGATGGAACCCTACGAGCCCCTCTGGAACCCTACAGAATACTCCAGGACCCGACAGCACTCTAAAAGACCCTTAGCAACACAACGGAACCTCACTAAAACCCTATGGGCTCCTACAGAACACTGCAGGCGCCTACGGAAATCTACAGAATTCTACCAGCCACTACAGAAAAATATGGCCCCTACGGAACTCTACGGAACCTGACAGAAACACCGTGGGCCCCTACAGGCCCTTGCGGGCACTTGCAGAACTCTGCAGGAACCCACGGAACTTTATGGAACCCTACCAGCCCCTACGGAAGCCTAAAGACCCTTGCAGGCAGTTACGGAATGCTACAGGGCCCTAGGGTACTTTACCAGCCACTACGGAACTCTACGGGCCCCTACGGAACCCTGCAGAACCCTCCAGAACCTTACAGAATCCCACGGATTCCTACAGACTCCTGCGGGCACTTACTCAACCCTAGAGGACCCTACGGAACACTACTGGCTCCTGCGGTACTCCAGAGGCCTCTAGGGAACCTACGAAGCTCTACGGAACCCTATGGATCCTTACGGAACAGTACGGGCCCCTTCAGACCTCTGCGGGCGCTTATGGAAACCTACAGGACCCTACGGAACTGTACGAGACTCTACAGGCCCCTAGGGAACACCACAGGCCCCTACGGAACCGTACGAAACTCTACAGGCCCTTAGGGAACACCACAGGCCCCTACGGAACCCTACACAACCCTCTGGAAACTTATGGAACCCTACAAGCTCCTACCAACCCCTGCGAGCACTTACACAACCCTACAGGTCCCTACGGAAATCTACGGGACTCTATGGGCCCCTAGGGAACCCTACAGATTTCGACAGTACCCTACGAGCCCCTCTGGAACCCTACAGAATACTCCAGGACCCGACAGCACTCTACAAGACCCTTAGCAACACAACGGAACCTCACTAAAACCCTATGGGCTCCTACAGAACACTGTAGGTGCCTACGGAAACCTACAGACCCCTACGGAATACTACCAGCCACTACAGAAAAATATGGCCCCTACGGAACTCTACGGAACCTGGCAGAAACACTGTGGGCCCCTACAGGCCCTTGCGGGCACTTGCAGAACTCTGCAGGAACCCACGGAACTTTATGGAACCCTACCAGCCCCTACGGAAGCCTAAAGACCATTGCAGGCAGTTACGGAATGGTACAGGGCCCTAGGGAACTTTACCAGCCACTACGGAACTCTACGGGCCCCTACGGAACCCTGCAGAACCCTCCAGAACCTTACAGAATCCCACGGATTCCTACAGACTCCTGCGGGCACTTACTCAACCCTAGAGGACCCTACAGAACACTACTGGCTCCTGCGGTACTCCAGAGGCCTCTAGGGAACCTACGAAGCTCTACGGAGCCCTATGGATCCTTACGGAACAGTACGGGCCCCTTCAGACCTCCGCGGGCGCTTATGGAAACCTACAGGACCCTACGGAACTGTACGAGACTCTACAGGCCCCTAGGGAACACCACAGGCCCCTACGGAACCCTACACAACCCTCCGGAAACATATGGCACCCTACAAGCTCCTACCAACCCCTGCGGGCACTTACACAACCCTACAGGCCACTACGGAAATCTATGGGACTCTACGGGCCCCTAGGGAACCCTACAGATTTCGACGAAACCCTACGAGCCCCTCTGGAACCCTACAGAATACTCCAGGACCCGACAGCACTCTACAAGACCCTTAGCAACACAACGGAACCTCACTAAAACCCTATGGGCTCCTACAGAACACTGCAGGTGCCTACGGAACCCTACAGACACCTACAGGCACTTACAGAACCCTGCAGGCCCCTACGGAACCCTACAGGTCCATACAGAACCCCACAGGGCCCTACGGAACTTTACCAGCCACTACGGAACTCTACGGGTCCCTATGGAACCCTGCAGAACCCTCCAGAACCTTACAGAATCCCACGGATTCCTACAGACTCCTGCGGGCACTTACTCAACCCTAGAGGACCCTACGGAACACTGCCAGCCCCTATGGAAGGAACCCTATGGGCCCCTACAGAACACTACATGCTCCTGCGGTACTCCAGAGGCCTCTAGGGAACCTACGAAGCTCTATGGAACCCTATGGATCCTTACGGAACAGTACGGGCCCCTTCAGACCTCTGCGGGCGCTTATGGAAACCTACAGGACCCTACGGAACTGTACGAGACTCTACAGGCCCCTAGGGAACACCACAGGCCCCTACGGAACCGTACGAGACTCTACAGGCCCTTAGGGAACACCACAGGCCCCTACGGAACCCTACACAACCCTCTGGAAACTTATGGAACCCTACAAGCTCCTACCAACCCCTGGGAGCACTTACACAACCCTACAGGTCCCTACGGCAATCTACGGGACTCTATGGGCCCCTAGGGAACCCTACAGATTTCGACAGTACCCTACAAGCCCCTCTGGAACCCTACAGAATACTCCAGGACCCGACAGCACTCTACAAGACCCTTAGCAACACAACGGAACCTCACTAAAACCCTATGGTCTCCTACAGAACACTGCAGGCGCCTACGGAACCCTACAGACCCCTACGGAACCCTACAGACACCTGCAGGCACTTACGGAACCCTGCAGGCCCCTACGGAACCCTACAGGTCCATACAGAACCCCACAGGGCCCTACGGAAATTTACCAGCCACTACGGAACTCTACGGGTCCCTACGGAACCCTGCAGAACCCTCCGCAAGCTTACAGAATCCCACAGACTCCTACAGACTTCTGCGGGCACTTACACAACCCTACAGGTCCCTACGGCAATCTACGGGACTCTATGGGCCCCTAGGGAACCCTACAGATTTCGATGGAACCCTACGAGCCCCTCTGGAACCCTACAGAATACTCCAGGACCCGACAGCACTCTACAAGACCCTTAGCAACACAACGGAACCTCACTAAAACCCTATGGGCTCCTACAGAACACTGTAGGTGCCTACGGAAACCTACAGACCCCTACAGAATACTACCAGCCACTACAGAAAAATATGGCCCCTACGGAACTCTACGGAACCTGGCAGAAACACTGTGGGCCCCTACAGGCCCTTGCGGGCACTTGCAGAACTCTGCAGGAACCCACGGAACTTTATGGAACCCTACCAGCCCCTACGGAAGCCTAAAGACCATTGCAGGCAGTTACGGAATGGTACAGGGCCCTAGGGAACTTTACCAGCCACTACGGAACTCTACGGGCCCCTACGGAACCCTGCAGAACCCTCCAGAACCTTACAGAATCCCACGGATTCCTACAGACTCCTGCGGGCACTTACTCAACCCTAGAGGACCCTACAGAACACTACTGGCTCCTGCGGTACTCCAGAGGCCTCTAGGGAACCTACGAAGCTCTACGGAGCCCTATGGATCCTTACGGAACAGTACGGGCCCCTTCAGACCTCCGCGGGCGCTTATGGAAACCTACAGGACCCTACGGAACTGTACGAGACTCTACAGGCCCCTAGGGAACACCACAGGCCCCTACGGAACCCTACACAACCCTCCGGAAACATATGGCACCCTACAAGCTCCTACCAACCCCTGCGGGCACTTACACAACCCTACAGGCCCCTACGGAAATCTACGGGACTCTACGGGCCCCTAGGGAACCCTACAGATTTCGACGAAACCCTACGAGCCCCTCTGGAACCCTACAGAATACTCCAGGACCCGACAGACTCTACAAGACCCTTAGCAACACAACGGAACCTCACTAAAACCCTATGGGCTCCTACAGAACACTGCAGGTGCCTACGGAACCCTACAGACACCTACAGGCACTTACAGAACACTGCAGGCCCCTACGGAACCCTACAGGTCCATACAGAACCCCACAGGGCCCTACGGAACTTTACCAGCCACTGTGGAACTCTACGGGTCCCTATGGAACCCTGCAGAACCCTCCAGAACCTTACAGAATCCCACGGATTCCTACAGACTCCTGCGGGCACTTACTCAACCCTAGAGGACCCTACGGAACACTGCCAGCCCCTATGGAAGGAACCCTACGGGCCCCTACAGAACACTACTGGCTCCTGCGGTACTCCAGAGGCCTCTAGGGAACCTACGAAGCTCTATGGAACCCTATGGATCCTTACGGAACAGTACGGGCCCCTTCAGACCTCTGCGGGCGCTTATGGAAACCTACAGGACCCTACGGAACTGTACGAGACTCTACAGGCCCCTAGGGAACACCACAGGCCCCTACGGAACCGTACGAGACTCTACAGGCCCTTAGGGAACACCACAGGCCCCTACGGAACCCTACACAACCCTCTGGAAACTTATGGAACCCTACAAGCTCCTACCAACCCCTGGGAGCACTTACACAACCCTACAGGTCCCTACGGCAATCTACGGGACTCTATGGGCCCCTAGGGAACCCTACAGATTTCGACAGTACCCTACAAGCCCCTCTGGAACCCTACAGAATACTCCAGGACCCGACAGCACTCTACAAGACCCTTAGCAACACAACGGAACCTCACTAAAACCCTATGGGCTCCTACAGAACACTGCAGGCGCCTACGGAACCCTACAGACCCCTACGGAACCCTACAGACACCTGCAGGCACTTACGGAACCCTGCAGGCCCCTACGGAACCCTACAGGTCCATACAGAACCCCACAGGGCCCTACGGAAATTTACCAGCCACTACGGAACTCTACGGGTCCCTACGGAACCCTGCAGAACCCTCCGCAAGCTTACAGAATCCCACAGACTCCTACAGACTTCTGCGGGCACTTACACAACCCTACAGGTCCCTACGGCAATCTACGGGACTCTATGGGCCCCTAGGGAACCCTACAGATTTCGATGGAACCCTACGAGCCCCTCTGGAACCCTACAGAATACTCCAGGACCCGACAGCACTCTACAAGACCCTTAGCAACACAACGGAACCTCACTAAAACCCTATGGGCTCCTACAGAACACTGCAGGTGCCTACGGAACCCTATAGACACCTACGGGCACTTACAGAACACTGCAGGCCCCTACGGAACCCTACAGGTCCATACAGAACCCCACAGGGCCCTAGGGAACTTTACCAGCCACTACGGAACTCTACGGGCCCCTACGGAACCCTGCAGAACCCTCCAGAACCTTACAGAATCCCACGGATTCCTACAGACTCCTGCAGGCACTTACTCAACCCTAGAGGACCCTACGGAACACTGCCAGCCCCTATGGAAGGAACCCTACGGGCCCCTACAGAACACTACTGGCTCCTGCGGTACTCCAGAGGCCTCTAGGGAACCTACGAAGCTCTACGGAGCCCTATGGATCCTTACGGAACAGGACGGGCCCCTTCAGACCTCTGCGGGCGCTTATGGAAACCTACAGGACCCTACGGAACTGTACGAGACTCTACAGGCCCCTAGGGAACACCACAGGCCCCTACGGAACCCTACACAACCCTCCGGAAACATATGGCACCCTACAAGCTCCTACCAACCCCTGCGAGCACTTACACAACCCTACAGGCCCCTACGGAAATCTATGGGACTCTACGGGCCCCTAGGGAACCCTACAGATTTTGATGGAACCCTACGAGCCCCTCTGGAACCCTACAGAATACTCCAGGACCCGACAGCACTCTACAAGACCCTTAGCAACACAACGGAACCTCACTAAAACCCTATGGGCTCCTACAGAACACTGCAGGCGCCTACGGAACTCTACAGACCCCTACGGAACCCTACAGACACCTGCAGGCACTTACGGAACCCTGCAGGCCCCTACAGAACCCTACAGGTCCATACAGAACCCCACAGGGCCCTACGGAACTTTACCAGCCACTGTGGAACTCTACGGGCCCCTACGGAACCCTGCAGAACCCTCCAGAACCTTACAGAATCCCACGGATTCCTACAGACTTCTGCGGGCACTTACACAACCCTACAGGTCCCTACGGCAATCTACGGGACTCTATGGGCCCTTAGGGAACCCTATAGATTTCGATGGAATCCTACGAGCCCCTCTGGAACCCTACAGAATACTCCAGGACCCGACAGCACTCTACAAGACCCTTAGCAACACAACGGAACCTCACTAAAACCCTATGGGCTCCTACAGAACACTGCAGGCGCCTACGGAAACCTACAGAATTCTACCAGCCACTACAGAAAAATATGGCCCCTACGGAACTCTACGGAACCTGACAGAAACACCGTGGGCCCCTACAGGCCCTTGCGGGCACTTGCAGAACTCTGCAGGAACCCACGGAACTTTATGGAACCCTACCAGCCCATACGGAAGCCTAAAGACCCTTGCAGGCAGTTACGGAATGCTACAGGGCCCTAGGGTACTTTACCAGCCACTACGGAACTCTACGGGCCCCTACGGAACCCTGCAGAACCCTCCAGAACCTTACAGAATCCCACGGATTCCTACAGACTCCTGCGGGCACTTACTCAACCCTAGAGGACCCTACGGAACACTACTGGCTCCTGCGGTACTCCAGAGGCCTCTAGGGAACCTACGAAGCTCTACGGAACCCTATGGATCCTTACGGAACAGTACGGGCCCCTTCAGACCTCTGCGGGCGCTTATGGAAACCTACAGGACCCTACGGAACTGTACGAGACTCTACAGGCCCCTAGGGAACACCACAGGCCCCAGCGGAACCCTACACAACCCTCCGGAAACATATGGCACCCTACAAGCTCCTACCAACCCCTGCGGGCACTTACACAACCCTACAGGCCCCTACGGAAATCTACGGGACTCTACGGGCCCCTAGGGAACCCTACAGATTTCGACGGAACCCTACAAGGCCCTCTGGAACCCTACAGAATACTCCAGGACCCGACAGCACTCTACAAGACCCTTAGCAACACAACGGAACCTCACTAAAACCCTATGGGCTCCTACAGAACACTGCAGGTGCCTACGGAACCCTACAGACACCTACGGGCACGTACAGAACCCTGCAGGCCCCTACGGAACCCTACAGGTCCATACAGAACCCCACAGGGCCCTAGGGAACTTTACCAGCCACTGTGGAACTCTACGGGCCCCTACGGAAACCTGCAGAACCCTCCAGAACCTTACAGAATCCCACGGATTCCTACAGACTCCTGCGGGCACTTACTCAACCCTAGAGGACCCTACGGAACACTACTGGCTCCTGCGGTACTCCAGAGGCCTCTAGGGAACCTACGAAGCTCTACGGAACCCTATGGATCCTTACGGAACAGTACGGGCCCCTTCAGACCTCCGCGGGCGCTTATGGAAACCTACAGGACCCTACGGAACTGTACGAGACTCTACAGGCCCCTAGGGAACACCACAGGCCCCTACGGAACCGTACGAAACTCTACAGGCCCTTAGGGAACACCACAGGCCCCTACGGAACCCTACACAACCCTCTGGAAACTTATGGAACCCTACAAGCTCCTACCAACCCCTGCGAGCACTTACACAACCCTACAGGTCCCTACGGAAATCTACGGGACTCTATGGGCCCCTAGGGAACCCTACAGATTTCGACAGTACCCTACAAGCCCCTCTGGAACCCTACAGAATACTCCAGGACCCGACAGCACTCTACAAGACCCTTAGCAACACAACGGAACCTCACTAAAACCCTATGGGCTCCTACAGAACACTGTAGGTGCCTACGGAAACCTACAGACCCCTACGGAATACTACCAGCCACTACAGAAAAATATGGCCCCTACGGAACTCTACGGAACCTGGCAGAAACACTGTGGGCCCCTACAGGCCCTTGCGGGCACTTGCAGAACTCTGCAGGAACCCACGGAACTTTATGGAACCCTACCAGCCCCTACGGAAGCCTAAAGACCATTGCAGGCAGTTACGGAATGCTACAGGGCCCTAGGGAACTTTACCAGCCACTACGGAACTCTACGGGCCCCTACGGAACCCTGCAGAACCCTCCAGAACCTTACAGAATCCCACGGATTCCTACAGACTCCTGCGGGCACTTACTCAACCCTAGAGGACCCTACAGAACACTACTGGCTCCTGCGGTACTCCAGAGGCCTCTAGGGAACCTACGAAGCTCTACGGAGCCCTATGGATCCTTACGGAACAGTACGGGCCCCTTCAGACCTCCGCGGGCGCTTATGGAAACCTACAGGACCCTACGGAACTGTACGAGACTCTACAGGCCCCTAGGGAACACCACAGGCCCCTACGGAACCCTACACAACCCTCCGGAAACATATGGCACCCTACAAGCTCCTACCAACCCCTGCGAGCACTTACACAACCCTACAGGCCCCTACGGAAATCTATGGGACTCTACGGGCCCCTAGGGAACCCTACAGATTTTGATGGAACCCGACCAGCCCCTCTGGAACCCTACAGAATACTCCAGGACCCGACAGCACTCTACAAGACCCTTAGCAACACAACGGAACCTCACTAAAACCCTATGGGCTCCTACAGAACACTGCAGGCGCCTACGGAACTCTACAGACCCCTACGGAACCCTACAGACACCTGCAGGCACTTACGGAACCCTGCAGGCCCCTACAGAACCCTACAGGTCCATACAGAACCCCACAGGGCCCTACGGAACTTTACCAGCCACTGTGGAACTCTACGGGCCCCTACGGAACCCTGCAGAACCCTCCAGAACCTTACAGAATCCCACGGATTCCTACAGACTTCTGCGGGCACTTACACAACCCTACAGGTCCCTACGGCAATCTACGGGACTCTATGGGCCCTTAGGGAACCCTATAGATTTCGATGGAACCCTACGAGCCCCTCTGGAACCCTACAGAATACTCCAGGACCCGACAGCACTCTAAAAGACCCTTAGCAACACAACGGAACCTCACTAAAACCCTATGGGCTCCTACAGAACACTGCAGGCGCCTACGGAAACCTACAGAATTCTACCAGCCACTACAGAAAAATATGGCCCCTACGGAACTCTACGGAACCTGACAGAAACACCGTGGGCCCCTACAGGCCCTTGCGGGCACTTGCAGAACTCTGCAGGAACCCACGGAACTTTATGGAACCCTACCAGCCCCTACGGAAGCCTAAAGACCCTTGCAGGCAGTTACGGAATGCTACAGGGCCCTAGGGTACTTTACCAGCCACTACGGAACTCTACGGGCCCCTACGGAACCCTGCAGAACCCTCCAGAACCTTACAGAATCCCACGGATTCCTACAGACTCCTGCGGGCACTTACTCAACCCTAGAGGACCCTACGGAACACTACTGGCTCCTGCGGTACTCCAGAGGCCTCTAGGGAACCTACGAAGCTCTACGGAACCCTATGGATCCTTACGGAACAGTACGGGCCCCTTCAGACCTCTGCGGGCGCTTATGGAAACCTACAGGACCCTACGGAACTGTACGAGACTCTACAGGCCCCTAGGGAACACCACAGGCCCTTACGGAACCCTACACAACCCTCCGGAAACATATGGCACCCTACAAGCTCCTACCAACCCCTGCGGGCACTTACACAACCCTACAGGCCCCTACGGAAATCTACGGGACTCTATGGGCCCCTAGGGAACCCTACAGATTTCGACGGAACCCTACAAGGCCCTCTGGAACCCTACAGAATACTCCAGGACCCGACAGCACTCTACAAGACCCTTAGCAACACAACGGAACCTCACTAAAACCCTATGGGCTCCTACAGAACACTGCAGGTGCCTACGGAACCCTACAGACACCTACGGGCACGTACAGAAACCCTGCAGGCCCCTACGGAACCCTACAGGTCCATACAGAACCCCACAGGGCCCTAGGGAACTTTACCAGCCACTGTGGAACTCTACGGGCCCCTACGGAACCCTGCAGAACCCTCCAGAACCTTACAGAATCCCACGGATTCCTACAGACTCCTGCGGGCTTTTACTCAACCCTAGAGGACCCTACGGAACACTACTGGCTCCTGCGGTACTCCAGAGGCCTCTAGGGAACCTACGAAGCTCTACGGAACCCTATGGATCCTTACGGAACAGTACGGGCCCCTTCAGACCTCCGCGGGCGCTTATGGAAACCTACAGGACCCTACGGAACTGTACGAGACTCTACAGGCCCCTAGGGAACACCACAGGCCCCTACGGAACCGTACGAAACTCTACAGGCCCTTAGGGAACACCACAGGCCCCTACGGAACCCTACACAACCCTCTGGAAACTTATGGAACCCTACAAGCTCCTACCAACCCCTGCGAGCACTTACACAACCCTACAGGTCCCTACGGAAATCTACGGGACTCTATGGGCCCCTAGGGAACCCTACAGATTTCGACAGTACCCTACAAGCCCCTCTGGAACCCTACAGAATACTCCAGGACCCGACAGCACTCTACAAGACCCTTAGCAACACAACGGAACCTCACTAAAACCCTATGGGCTCCTACAGAACACTGTAGGTGCCTACGGAAACCTACAGACCCCTACGGAATACTACCAGCCACTACAGAAAAATATGGCCCCTACGGAACTCTACGGAACCTGGCAGAAACACTGTGGGCCCCTACAGGCCCTTGCGGGGCACTTGCAGAACTCTGCAGGAACCCACGGAACTTTATGGAACCCTACCAGCCCCTACGGAAGCCTAAAGACCATTGCAGGCAGTTACGGAATGCTACAGGGCCCTAGGGAACTTTACCAGCCACTACGGAACTCTACGGGCCCCTACGGAACCCTGCAGAACCCTCCAGAACCTTACAGAATCCCACGGATTCCTACAGACTCCTGCGGGCACTTACTCAACCCTAGAGGACCCTACGGAACACTGCCAGCCCCTATGGAAGGAACCCTACGGGCCCCTACAGAACACTACTGGCTCCTGCGGTACTCCAGAGGCCTCTAGGGAACCTACGAAGCTCTATGGAACCCTATGGATCCTTACGGAACAGTACGGGCCCCTTCAGACCTCTGCGGGCGCTTATGGAAACCTACAGGACCCTACGGAACTGTACGAGACTCTACAGGCCCCTAGGGAACACCACAGGCCCCTACGGAACCGTACGAGACTCTACAGGCCCTTAGGGAACACCACAGGCCCCTACGGAACCCTACACAACCCTCTGGAAACTTATGGAACCCTACAAGCTCCTACCAACCCCTGGGGAGCACTTACACAACCCTACAGTCCCTACGGCAATCTACGGGACTCTATGGGCCCCTAGGGAACCCTACAGATTTCGACAGTACCCTACAAGCCCCTCTGGAACCCTACAGAATACTCCAGGACCCGACAGCACTCTACAAGACCCTTAGCAACACAACGGAACCTCACTAAAACCCTATGGGCTCCTACAGAACCCTGCAGGCCCCTACGGAACCCTACAGGTCCATACAGAACCCCACAGGGCCCTACGGAAATTTACCAGCCACTACGGAACTCTACGGGTCCCTACGGAACCCTGCAGAACCCTCTGGAACCTTAGAGAATCCCACAGACTCCTACAGACTTCTGCGGGCACTTACACAACCCTACAGGTCCCTACGGCAATCTACGGGACTCTATGGGCCCCTAGGGAACCCTACAGATTTCGACGGAACCCTACAAGGCCCTCTGGAACCCTACAGAATACTCCAGGACCCGACAGCACTCTACAAGACCCTTAGCAACACAACGGAACCTCACTAAAACCCTATGGGCTCCTACAGAACACTGCAGGTGCCTACGGAACCCTACAGACACCTACGGGCACGTACAGAACCCTGCAGGCCCCTACGGAACCCTACAGGTCCATACAGAACCCCACAGGGCCCTAGGGAACTTTACCAGCCACTGTGGAACTCTACGGGCCCCTACGGAAACCTGCAGAACCCTCCAGAACCTTACAGAATCCCACGGATTCCTACAGACTCCTGCGGGCACTTACTCAACCCTAGAGGACCCTACGGAACACTACTGGCTCCTGCGGTACTCCAGAGGCCTCTAGGGAACCTACGAAGCTCTACGGAACCCTATGGATCCTTACGGAACAGTACGGGCCCCTTCAGACCTCCGCGGGCGCTTATGGAAACCTACAGGACCCTACAGAACTGTACGAGACTCTACAGGCCCCTAGGGAACACCACAGGCCCCTACGGAACCGTACGAAACTCTACAGGCCCTTAGGGAACACCACAGGCCCCTACGGAACCCTACACAACCCTCTGGAAACTTATGGAACCCTACAAGCTCCTACCAACCCCTGCGAGCACTTACACAACCCTACAGGTCCCTACGGAAATCTACGGGACTCTATGGGCCCCTAGGGAACCCTACAGATTTCGACAGTACCCTACAAGCCCCTCTGGAACCCTACAGAATACTCCAGGACCCGACAGCACTCTACAAGACCCTTAGCAACACAACGGAACCTCACTAAAACCCTATGGGCTCCTACAGAACACTGTAGGTGCCTACGGAAACCTACAGACCCCTACGGAATACTACCAGCCACTACAGAAAAATATGGCCCCTACGGAACTCTACGGAACCTGGCAGAAACACTGTGGGCCCCTACAGGCCCTTGCGGGCACTTGCAGAACTCTGCAGGAACCCACGGAACTTTATGGAACCCTACCAGCCCCTACGGAAGCCTAAAGACCATTGCAGGCAGTTACGGAATGCTACAGGGCCCTAGGGAACTTTACCAGCCACTACGGAACTCTACGGGCCCCTACGGAACCCTGCAGAACCCTCCAGAACCTTACAGAATCCCACGGATTCCTACAGACTCCTGCGGGCACTTACTCAACCCTAGAGGACCCTACAGAACACTACTGGCTCCTGCGGTACTCCAGAGGCCTCTAGGGAACCTACGAAGCTCTACGGAGCCCTATGGATCCTTACGGAACAGTACGGGCCCCTTCAGACCTCCGCGGGCGCTTATGGAAACCTACAGGACCCTACGGAACTGTACGAGACTCTACAGGCCCCTAGGGAACACCACAGGCCCCTACGGAACCGTACGAAACTCTACAGGCCCTTAGGGAACACCACAGGCCCCTACGGAACCCTACACAACCCTCTGGAAACTTATGGAACCCTACAAGCTCCTACCAACCCCTACGAGCACTTACACAACCCTACAGGTCCCTACGGAAATCTACGGGACTCTATGGGCCCCTAGGGAACCCTACAGATTTCGACAGTACCCTACAAGCCCCTCTGGAACCCTACAGAATACTCCAGGACCCGACAGCACTCTACAAGACCCTTAGCAACACAACGGAACCTCACTAAAACCCTATGGGCTCCTACAGAACACTGTAGGTGCCTACGGAAACCTACAGACCCCTACGGAATACTACCAGCCACTACAGAAAAATATGGCCCCTACGGAACTCTACGGAACCTGGCAGAAACACTGTGGGCCCCTACAGGCCCTTGCGGGCACTTGCAGAACTCTGCAGGAACCCACGGAACTTTATGGAACCCTACCAGCCCCTACGGAAGCCTAAAGACCATTGCAGGCAGTTACGGAATGCTACAGGGCCCTAGGGAACTTTACCAGCCACTACGGAACTCTACGGGCCCCTACGGAACCCTGCAGAACCCTCCAGAACCTTACAGAATCCCACGGATTCCTACAGACTCCTGCGGGCACTTACTCAACCCTAGAGGACCCTACGGAACACTACTGGCTCCTGCGGTACTCCAGAGGCCTCTAGGGAACCTACGAAGCTCTACGGAGCCCTATGGATCCTTACGGAACAGTATGGGCCCCTTCAGACCTCCGCGGGCGCTTATGGAAACCTACAGGACCCTACGGAACTGTACGAGACTCTACAGGCCCCTAGGGAACACCACAGGCCCCTACGGAACCCTACACAACCCTCCGGAAACATATGGCACCCTACAAGCTCCTACCAACCCCTGCGGGCACTTACACAACCCTACAGGCCCCTACGGAAATCTATGGGACTCTACGGGCCCCTAGGGAACCCTACAGATTTCGACGAAACCCTACGAGCCCCTCTGGAACCCTACAGAATACTCCAGGACCCGACAGCACTCTACAAGACCCTTAGCAACACAACGGAACCTCACTAAAACCCTATGGGCTCCTACAGAACACTGCAGGTGCCTACGGAACCCTACAGACACCTACAGGCACTTACAGAACCCTGCAGGCCCCTACGGAACCCTACAGGTCCATACAGAACCCCACAGGGCCCTACGGAAATTTACCAGCCACTGTGGAACTCTACGGGTCCCTATGGAACCCTGCAGAACCCTCCAGAACCTTACAGAATCCCACGGATTCCTACAGACTCCTGCGGGCACTTACTCAACCCTAGAGGACCCTACGGAACACTGCCAGCCCCTATGGAAGGAACCCTACGGGCCCCTACAGAACACTACTGGCTCCTGCGGTACTCCAGAGGCCTCTAGGGAACCTACGAAGCTCTATGGAACCCTATGGATCCTTACGGAACAGTACGGGCCCCTTCAGACCTCTGCGGGCGCTTATGGAAACCTACAGGACCCTACGGAACTGTACGAGACTCTACAGGCCCCTAGGGAACACCACAGGCCCCTACGGAACCGTACGAGACTCTACAGGCCCTTAGGGAACACCACAGGCCCCTACGGAACCCTACACAACCCTCTGGAAACTTATGGAACCCTACAAGCTCCTACCAACCCCTGGGAGCACTTACACAACCCTACAGGTCCCTACGGCAATCTACGGGACTCTATGGGCCCCTAGGGAACCCTACAGATTTCGACAGTACCCTACAAGCCCCTCTGGAACCCTACAGAATACTCCAGGACCCGACAGCACTCTACAAGACCCTTAGCAACACAACGGAACCTCACTAAAACCCTATGGGCTCCTACAGAACACTGCAGGCGCCTACGGAACCCTACAGACCCCTACGGAACCCTACAGACACCTGCAGGCACTTACGGAACCCTGCAGGCCCCTACGGAACCCTACAGGTCCATACAGAACCCCACAGGGCCCTACGGAAATTTACCAGCCACTACGGAACTCTACGGGTCCCTACGGAACCCTGCAGAACCCTCTGGAACCTTAGAGAATCCCACAGACTCCTACAGACTTCTGCGGGCACTTACACAACCCTACAGGTCCCTACGGCAATCTACGGGACTCTATGGGCCCCTAGGGAACCCTACAGATTTCGACGGAACCCTACAAGGCCCTCTGGAACCCTACAGAATACTCCAGGACCCGACAGCACTCTACAAGAC
This sequence comes from Numenius arquata, assembly GCF_964106895.1. Classification (NCBI taxonomy): domain Eukaryota; kingdom Metazoa; phylum Chordata; class Aves; order Charadriiformes; family Scolopacidae; genus Numenius; species Numenius arquata. Next base: position 19,974 of record NW_027415692.1, read on the forward strand.
CCTTAGCAACACAACGGAACCTCACTAAAACCCTATGGGCTCCTACAGAACACTGCAGGTGCCTACGGAACCCTACAGACACCTACGGGCACGTACAGAACCCTGCAGGCCCCTACGGAACCCTACAGGTCCATACAGAACCCCACAGGGCCCTAGGGAACTTTACCAGCCACTGTGGAACTCTACGGGCCCCTACGGAAACCTGCAGAACCCTCCAGAACCTTACAGAATCCCACGGATTCCTACAGACTCCTGCGGGCACTTACTCAACCCTAGAGGACCCTACGGAACACTACTGGCTCCTGCGGTACTCCAGAGGCCTCTAGGGAACCTACGAAGCTCTACGGAACCCTATGGATCCTTACGGAACAGTACGGGCCCCTTCAGACCTCCGCGGGCGCTTATGGAAACCTACAGGACCCTACGGAACTGTACGAGACTCTACAGGCCCCTAGGGAACACCACAGGCCCCTACGGAACCGTACGAAACTCTACAGGCCCTTAGGGAACACCACAGGCCCCTACGGAACCCTACACAACCCTCTGGAAACTTATGGAACCCTACAAGCTCCTACCAACCCCTGCGAGCACTTACACAACCCTACAGGTCCCTACGGAAATCTACGGGACTCTATGGGCCCCTAGGGAACCCTACAGATTTCGACAGTACCCTACAAGCCCCTCTGGAACCCTACAGAATACTCCAGGACCCGACAGCACTCTACAAGACCCTTAGCAACACAACGGAACCTCACTAAAACCCTATGGGCTCCTACAGAACACTGTAGGTGCCTACGGAAACCTACAGACCCCTACGGAATACTACCAGCCACTACAGAAAAATATGGCCCCTACGGAACTCTACGGAACCTGGCAGAAACACTGTGGGCCCCTACAGGCCCTTGCGGGCACTTGCAGAACTCTGCAGGAACCCACGGAACTTTATGGAACCCTACCAGCCCCTACGGAAGCCTAAAGACCATTGCAGGCAGTTACGGAATGCTACAGGGCCCTAGGGAACTTTACCAGCCACTACGGAACTCTACGGGCCCCTACGGAACCCTGCAGAACCCTCCAGAACCTTACAGAATCCCACGGATTCCTACAGACTCCTGCGGGCACTTACTCAACCCTAGAGGACCCTACAGAACACTACTGGCTCCTGCGGTACTCCAGAGGCCTCTAGGGAACCTACGAAGCTCTACGGAGCCCTATGGATCCTTACGGAACAGTACGGGCCCCTTCAGACCTCCGCGGGCGCTTATGGAAACCTACAGGACCCTACGGAACTGTACGAGACTCTACAGGCCCCTAGGGAACACCACAGGCCCCTACGGAACCCTACACAACCCTCCGGAAACATATGGCACCCTACAAGCTCCTACCAACCCCTGCGGGCACTTACACAACCCTACAGGCCCCTACGGAAATCTATGGGACTCTACGGGCCCCTAGGGAACCCTACAGATTTCGACGAAACCCTACGAGCCCCTCTGGAACCCTACAGAATACTCCAGGACCCGACAGCACTCTACAAGACCCTTAGCAACACAACGGAACCTCACTAAAACCCTATGGGCTCCTACAGAACACTGCAGGTGCCTACGGAACCCTACAGACACCTACAGGCACTTACAGAACCCTGCAGGCCCCTACGGAACCCTACAGGTCCATACAGAACCCCACAGGGCCCTACGGAACTTTACCAGCCACTGTGGAACTCTACGGGTCCCTATGGAACCCTGCAGAACCCTCCAGAACCTTACAGAATCCCACGGATTCCTACAGACTCCTGCGGGCACTTACTCAACCCTAGAGGACCCTACGGAACACTGCCAGCCCCTATGGAAGGAACCCTACGGGCCCCTACAGAACACTACTGGCTCCTGCGGTACTCCAGAGGCCTCTAGGGAACCTACGAAGCTCTATGGAACCCTATGGATCCTTACGGAACAGTACGGGCCCCTTCAGACCTCTGCGGGCGCTTATGGAAACCTACAGGACCCTACGGAACTGTACGAGACTCTACAGGCCCCTAGGGAACACCACAGGCCCCTACGGAACCGTACGAGACTCTACAGGCCCTTAGGGAACACCACAGGCCCCTACGGAACCCTACACAACCCTCTGGAAACTTATGGAACCCTACAAGCTCCTACCAACCCCTGGGAGCACTTACACAACCCTACAGGTCCCTACGGCAATCTACGGGACTCTATGGGCCCCTAGGGAACCCTACAGATTTCGACAGTACCCTACAAGCCCCTCTGGAACCCTACAGAATACTCCAGGACCCGACAGCACTCTACAAGACCCTTAGCAACACAACGGAACCTCACTAAAACCCTATGGGCTCCTACAGAACACTGCAGGCGCCTACGGAACTCTACAGACCCCTACGGAACCCTACAGACACCTGCAGGCACTTACGGAACCCTGCAGGCCCCTACGGAACCCTACAGGTCCATACAGAACCCCACAGGGCCCTACGGAAATTTACCAGCCACTACGGAACTCTACGGGTCCCTACGGAACCCTGCAGAACCCTCTGGAACCTTAGAGAATCCCACAGACTCCTACAGACTTCTGCGGGCACTTACACAACCCTACAGGTCCCTACGGCAATCTACGGGACTCTATGGGCCCCTAGGGAACCCTACAGATTTCGATGGAACCCTACGAGCCCCTCTGGAACCCTACAGAATACTCCAGGACCCGACAGCACTCTACAAGACCCTTAGCAACACAACGGAACCTCACTAAAACCCTATGGGCTCCTACAGAACACTGCAGGTGCCTACGGAACCCTATAGACACCTACGGGCACTTACAGAACACTGCAGGCCCCTACGGAACCCTACAGGTCCATACAGAACCCCACAGGGCCCTAGGGAACTTTACCAGCCACTACGGAACTCTACGGGCCCCTACGGAACCCTGCAGAACCCTCCAGAACCTTACAGAATCCCACGGATTCCTACAGACTCCTGCAGGCACTTACTCAACCCTAGAGGACCCTACGGAACACTGCCAGCCCCTATGGAAGGAACCCTACGGGCCCCTACAGAACACTACTGGCTCCTGCGGTACTCCAGAGGCCTCTAGGGAACCTACGAAGCTCTACGGAGCCCTATGGATCCTTACGGAACAGGACGGGCCCCTTCAGACCTCTGCGGGCGCTTATGGAAACCTACAGGACCCTACGGAACTGTACGAGACTCTACAGGCCCCTAGGGAACACCACAGGCCCCTACGGAACCCTACACAACCCTCCGGAAACATATGGCACCCTACAAGCTCCTACCAACCCCTGCGAGCACTTACACAACCCTACAGGCCCCTACAGAAATCTATGGGACTCTACGGGCCCCTAGGGAACCCTACAGATTTCGACGAAACCCTACGAGCCCCTCTGGAACCCTACAGAATACTCCAGGACCCGACAGCACTCTACAAGACCCTTAGCAACACAACGGAACCTCACTAAAACCCTATGGGCTCCTACAGAACACTGCAGGCGCCTACGGAACTCTACAGACCCCTACGGAACCCTACAGACACCTGCAGGCACTTACGGAACCCTGCAGGCCCCTACAGAACCCTACAGGTCCATACAGAACCCCACAGGGCCCTACGGAACTTTACCAGCCACTGTGGAACTCTACGGGCCCCTACGGAACCCTGCAGAACCCTCCAGAACCTTACAGAATCCCACGGATTCCTACAGACTCCTGCAGGCACTTACTCAACCCTAGAGGACCCTACGGAACACTGCCAGCCCCTATGGAAGGAACCCTACGGGCCCCTACAGAACACTACTGGCTCCTGCGGTACTCCAGAGGCCTCTAGGGAACCTACGAAGCTCTACGGAGCCCTATGGATCCTTACGGAACAGGACGGGCCCCTTCAGACCTCTGCGGGCGCTTATGGAAACCTACAGGACCCTACGGAACTGTACGAGACTCTACAGGCCCCTAGGGAACACCACAGGCCCCTACGGAACCGTACGAGACTCTACAGGCCCTTAGGGAACACCACAGGCCCCTACGGAACCCTACACAACCCTCTGGAAACTTATGGAACCCTACAAGCTCCTACCAACCCCTGCGAGCACTTACACAACCCTACAGGTCCCTACGGAAATCTACGGGACTCTATGGGCCCCTAGGGAACCCTACAGATTTCGATGGAACCCTACGAGCCCCTCTGGAACCCTACAGAATACTCCAGGACCCGACAGCACTCTACAAGACCCTTAGCAACACAACGGAACCTCACTAAAACCCTATGGGCTCCTACAGAACACTGCAGGCGCCTACGGAAACCTACAGAATTCTACCAGCCACTATAGAAAAATATGGCCCCTACGGAACTCTACGGAACCTGACAGAAACACCGTGGGCCCCTACAGGCCCTTGCGGGCACTTGCAGAACTCTGCAGGAACCCACGGAACTTTATGGAACCCTACCAGCCCCTACGGAAGCCTAAAGACCCTTGCAGGCAGTTACGGAACGGTACAGGGCCCTAGGGTACTTTACCAGCCACTACGGAACTCTACGGGCCCCTAGGGAACCCTGCAGAACCCTCCAGAACCTTACAGAATCCCACGGATTCCTACAGACTCCTGCGGGCACTTACTCAACCCTAGAGGACCCTACGGAACACTACTGGCTCCTGCGGTACTCCAGAGGCCTCTAGGGAACCTACGAAGCTCTACGGAGCCCTATGGATCCTTACGGAACAGTACGGGCCCCTTCAGACCTCTGCGGGCGCTTATGGAAACCTACAGGACCCTACGGAACTGTACGAGACTCTACAGGCCCCTAGGGAACACCACAGGCCCCTACGGAACCGTACGAGACTCTACAGGCCCTTAGGGAACACCACAGGCCCCTACGGAACCCTACACAACCCTCTGGAAACTTATGGAACCCTACAAGCTCCTACCAACCCCTGCGAGCACTTACACAACCCTACAGGTCCCTACGGAAATCTACGGGACTCTATGGGCCCCTAGGGAACCCTACAGATTTCGATGGAACCCTACGAGCCCCTCTGGAACCCTACAGAATACTCCAGGACCCGACAGCACTCTACAAGACCCTTAGCAACACAACGGAACCTCACTAAAACCCTATGGGCTCCTACAGAACACTGCAGGCGCCTACGGAAACCTACAGAATTCTACCAGCCACTACAGAAAAATATGGCCCCTACGGAACTCTACGGAACCTGACAGAAACACTGTGGGCCCCTACAGGCCCTTGCGGGCACTTGCAGAACTCTGCAGGAACCCACGGAACTTTATGGAACCCTACCAGCCCCTACGGAAGCCTAAAGACCATTGCAGGCAGTTACGGAACGGTACAGGGCCCTAGGGAACTTTACCAGCCACTACGGAACTCTACGGGCCCCTACGGAACCCTGCAGAACCCTCCAGAACCTTACAGAATCCCACGGATTCCTACAGACTCCTGCGGGCACTTACTCAACCCTAGAGGACCCTACGGAACACTACTGGCTCCTGCGGTACTCCAGAGGCCTCTAGGGAACCTACGAAGCTCTACGGAGCTCTATGGATCCTTACGGAACAGTACGGGACCCTTCAGACCTCTGCGGGCGCTTATGGAAACCTACAGGACCCTACGGAACTGTACGAGACTCTACAGGCCCCTAGGGAACACCACAGGCCCCTACGGAACCGTACGAGACTCTACAGGCCCTTAGGGAACACCACAGGCCCCTACGGAACCCTACACAACCCTCTGGAAACTTATGGAACCCTACAAGCTCCTACCAACCCCTGCGGGCACTTACACAACCCTACAGGTCCCTACGGAAATCTACGGGACTCTATGGGCCCCTAGGGAACCCTACAGATTTCGATGGAACCCTACGAGCCCCTCTGGAACCCTACAGAATACTCCAGGACCCGACAGCACTCTACAAGACCCTTAGCAACACAACGGAACCTCACTAAAACCCTATGGGCTCCTACAGAACACTGCAGGCGCCTACGGAAACCTACAGAATTCTACCAGCCACTATAGAAAAATATGGCCCCTACGGAACTCTACGGAACCTGACAGAAACACCGTGGGCCCCTACAGGCCCTTGCGGGCACTTGCAGAACTCTGCAGGAACCCACGGAACTTTATGGAACCCTACCAGCCCCTACGGAAGCCTAAAGACCCTTGCAGGCAGTTACGGAATGGTACAGGGCCCTAGGGAACTTTACCAGCCACTACGGAACTCTACGGGCCCCTAGGGAACCCTGCAGAACCCTCCAGAACCTTACAGAATCCCACGGATTCCTACAGACTCCTGCGGGCACTTACTCAACCCTAGAGGACCCTACGGAACACTACTGGCTCCTGCGGTACTCCAGAGGCCTCTAGGGAACCTACGAAGCTCTACGGAGCCCTATGGATCCTTACGGAACAGTACGGGCCCCTTCAGACCTCTGCGGGCGGTTATGGAAACCTACAGGACCCTACGGAACTGTACGAGACTCTACAGGCCCCTAGGGAACACCACAGGCCCCTACGGAACCGTACGAGACTCTACAGGCCCTTAGGGAACACCACAGGCCCCTACGGAACCCTACACAACCCTCTGGAAACTTATGGAACCCTACAAGCTCCTACCAACCCCTGCGGGCACTTACACAACCCTACAGGTCCCTACGGAAATCTACGGGACTCTACGGGCCCCTAGGGAACCCTTCAGATTTTGACAGAACCCTACAAGGCCCTCTGGAACCCTACAGAATACTCCAGGACCCGACAGCACTCTACAAGACCCTTAGCAACACAACGGAACCTCACTAAAACCCTATGGGCTCCTACAGAACACTGCAGGCGCCTACGGAACCCTACAGGCCCCTACGGAACTCTACAGACACCTGCAGGCACTTACGGAACCCTGCAGGCCCCTACGGAACCCTACAGGTCCATACAGAACCCCACAGGGCCCTACGGAACTTTACCAGCCACTACGGAACTCTACGGGTCCCTACGGAACCCTGCAGAACCCTCCGCAACCTTACAGAACCCCACAGACTCCTACAGACTTCTGCGGGCACTTACACAACCCTACAGGTCCCTATGGAAATCTACGGGACTCTACGGGCCCCTAGGGAACCCTTCAGATTTCGACGGAACCCTACAAGGCCCTCTGGAACCCTACAGAATACTCCAGGACCCGACAGCACTCTACAAGACCCTTAGCAACACAACGGAACCTCACTAAAACCCTATGGGCTCCTACAGAACACTGCAGGTGCCTACGGAACCCTACAGACCCCTATAGAATACTACCAGCCACTACAGAAAAATATGGCCCCTACGGAACTCTACGGAACCTGGCAGAAACACTGTGGGCCCCTACAGGCCCTTGCGGGCACTTGCAGAACTCTGCAGGAACCCACGGAACTTTATGGAACCCTACCAGCCCCTACGGAAGCCTAAAGACCATTGCAGACAGTTACGGAACGGTACAGGGCCCTACGGAACTTTACCAGCCACTACGGAACTCTACGGGCCCCTACGGAACCCTGCAGAACCCTGCAGAACCTTAAAGAATCCCACGGATTCCTACAGACTCCTGCGGGCACTTACTCAACCCTAGAGGACCCTACGGAACACTACTGGCTCCTGCGGTACTCCAGAGGCCTCTAGGGAACCTACGAAGCTCTACGGAGCCCTATGGATCCTTACGGAACAGTACGGGCCCCTTCAGACCTCTGCGGGCGCTTATGGAAACCTACAGGACCCTACGGAACTGTACGAGACTCTACAGGCCCCTAGGGAACACCACAGGCCCCTACGGAACCGTACGAGACTCTACAGGACCTTAGGGAACACCACAGGCCCCTACGGAACCCTACACAACCCTCTGGAAACTTATGGAACCCTACAAGCTCCTACCAACCCCTGCGGGCACTTACACAACCCTACAGGTCCCTACGGAAATCTACGGGACTCTATGGGCCCCTAGGGAACCCTACAGATTTCGATGGAACCCTACGAGCCCCTCTGGAACCCTACAGAATACTCCAGGACCCGACAGCACTCTACAAGACCCTTAGCAACACAACGGAACCTCACTAAAACCCTATGGGCTCCTACAGAACACTGCAGGCGCCTACGGAACCCTACAGACCCCTACGGAACCCTACAGACACCTGCAGGCACTTACGGAACCCTGCAGGCCCCTACGGAACCCTACAGGTCCATACAGAACCCCACAGGGCCCTACGGAACTTTACCAGCCACTACGGAACTCTACGGGTCCCTACGGAACCCTGCAGAACCCTCCAGAACCTTACAGAATCCCACGGATTCCTACAGACTCCTGCGGGCACTTACTCAACCCTAGAGGACCCTACGGAACACTGCCAGCCCCTATGGAAGGAACCCTATGGGCCCCTACAGAACAGTACTGGCTCCTGCGGTACTCTACAGGCCTCTAGGGAACCTACGAAACTCTACGGAGCCCTATGGATCCTTACGGAACAGGACGGGCCCCTTCAGACCTCTGCGGGCGCTTATGGAAACCTACAGGACCCTACGGAACTGTACGAGACTCTACAGGCCCCTAGGGAACACCACAGGCCCCTACGGAACCGTACGAAACTCTACAGGCCCTTAGGGAACACCACAGGCCCCTTCGGAACCCTACACAACCCTCTGGAAACTTATGGAACCCTACAAGCTCCTACCAACCCCTGCGAGCACTTACACAACCCTACAGGTCCCTACGGAAATCTACGGGACTCTATGGGCCCCTAGGGAACCCTACAGATTTCGACAGTACCCTACGAGCCCCTCTGGAACCCTACAGAATACTCCAGGACCCGACAGCACTCTACAAGACCCTTAGCAACACAACGGAACCTCACTAAAACCCTATGGGCTCCTACAGAACACTGTAGGTGCCTACGGAAACCTACAGACCCCTACGGAATACTACCAGCCACTACAGAAAAATATGGCCCCTACGGAACTCTACGGAACCTGGCAGAAACACTGTGGGCCCCTACAGGCCCTTGCGGGCACTTGCAGAACTCTGCAGGAACCCACGGAACTTTATGGAACCCTACCAGCCCCTACGGAAGCCTAAAGACCCTTGCAGGCAGTTACGGAACGGTACAGGGCCCTACGGAACTTTACCAGCCACTACGGAACTCTACGGGCCCCTACGGAACCCTGCAGAACCCTCCAGAACCTTACAGAATCCCACGGATTCCTACAGACTCCTGCGGGCACTTACTCAACCCTAGAGGACCCTACGGAACACTACTGGCTCCTGCGGTACTCCAGAGGCCTCTAGGGAACCTACGAAGCTCTACGGAACCCTATGGATCCTTACGGAACAGTACGGGCCCCTTCAGACCTCTGCGGGCGCTTATGGAAACCTACAGGACCCTACGGAACTGTACGAGACTCTACAGGCCCCTAGGGAACACCACAGGCCCCTACGGAACCGTACGAGACTCTACAGGCCCTTAGGGAACACCACAGGCCCCTACGGAACCCTACACAACCCTCTGGAAACTTATGGAACCCTACAAGCTCCTACCAACCCCTGCGAGCACTTACACAACCCTACAGGTCCCTACGGAAATCTACGGGACTCTATGGGCCCCTAGGGAACCCTACAGATTTCGATGGAACCCTACGAGCCCCTCTGGAACCCTACAGAATACTCCAGGACCCGACAGCACTCTACAAGACCCTTAGCAACACAACGGAACCTCACTAAAACCCTATGGGCTCCTACAGAACACTGCAGGTGCCTACGGAACCCTACAGACCCCTACAGAATACTACCAGCCACTACAGAAAAATATGGCCCCTACGGAACTCTACGGAACCTGACAGAAACACTGTGGGCCCCTACAGGCCCTTGCGGGCACTTGCAGAACTCTGCAGGAACCCACGGAACTTTATGGAACCCTACCAGCCCCTACGGAAGCCTAAAGACCCTTGCAGGCAGTTACGGAATGGTACAGGGCCCTAGGGAACTTTACCAGCCACTACGGAACTCTACGGGCCCCTAGGGAACCCTGCAGAACCCTCCAGAACCTTACAGAATCCCACGGATTCCTACAGACTCCTGCGGGCACTTACTCAACCCTAGAGGACCCTACGGAACACTGCCAGCTCCTATGGAAGGAACCCTACGGGCCCCTACAGAACACTACTGGCTCCTGCGGTACTCCAGAGGCCTCTAGGGAACCTACGAAGCTCTACGGAGCCCTATGGATCCTTACGGAACAGTACGGGCCCCTTCAGACCTCTGCGGGCGCTTATGGAAACCTACAGGACCCTACGGAACTGTACGAGACTCTACAGGCCCCTAGAGAACACCACAGGCCCTTACGGAACTGTACGAGACTCTACAGGCCCCTAGGGAACACCACAGGCCCCTACGGAACCCTACACAACCCTCTGGAAACTTATGGAACCCTACAAGCTCCTACCAACCCCTGCGGGCACTTACACAACCCTACAGGTCCCTACGGCAATCTACGGGACTCTATGGGCCCCTAGGGAACCCTTCAGATTTCGACAGTACCCTACAAGCCCCTCTGGAACCCTACAGAATACTCCAGGACCCGACAGCACTCTACAAGACTCTTAGCAACACAACGGAACCTCACTAAAACCCTATGGGCTCCTACAGAACACTGCAGGCGCCTACGGAACCCTACAGACCCCTACGGAACCCTACAGACACCTGCAGGCACTTACGGAACCCTGCAGGCCCCTACGGAACCCTACAGGTCCATACAGAACCCCACAGGGCCCTACGGAACTTTACCAGCCACTACGGAACTCTACGGGTCCCTACGGAACCCTGCAGAACCCTCCGCAACCTTACAGAACCCCACAGACTCCTACAGACTTCTGCGGGCACTTACACAACCCTACAGGTCCCTACGGAAATCTACGGGACTCTACGGGCCCCTAGGGAACCCTTCAGATTTCGACGGAACCCTACAAGGCCCTCTGGAACCCTACAGAATACTCCAGGACCCGACAGCACTCTACAAGACCCTTAGCAACACAACGGAACCTCACTAAAACCCTATGGGCTCCTACAGAACACTGCAGGTGCCTACGGAACCCTACAGACCCCTACGGAATACTACCAGCCACTACAGAAAAATATGGCCCCTACGGAACTCTACGGAACCTGACAGAAACACTGTGGGCCCCTACAGGCCCTTGCGGGCACTTGCAGAACTCTGCAGGAACCCACGGAACTTTATGGAACCCTACCAGCCCCTACGGAAGCCTAAAGACCATTGCAGGCAGTTACGGAACGGTACAGGGCCCTAGGGAACTTTACCAGCCACTACGGAACTCTACGGGCCCCTAGGGAACCCTGCAGAACCCTCCAGAACCTTACAGAATCCCACGGATTCCTACAGACTCCTGCGGGCACTTACTCAACCCTAGAGGACCCTACGGAACACTACTGGCTCCTGCGGTACTCCAGAGGCCTCTAGGGAACCTACGAAGCTCTACGGAGCCCTATGGATCCTTACGGAACAGTACGGGCCCCTTCAGACCTCTGCGGGCGCTTATGGAAACCTACAGGACCCTACGGAACTGTACGAGACTCTACAGGCCCCTAGGGAACACCACAGGCCCCTACGGAACCGTACGAGACTCTACAGGCCCTTAGGGAACACCACAGGCCCCTACGGAACCCTACACAACCCTCTGGAAACTTATGGAACCCTACAAGCTCCTACCAACCCCTGGGAGCACTTACACAACCCTACAGGTCCCTACGGCAATCTACGGGACTCTATGGGCCCCTAGGGAACCCTACAGATTTCGACAGTACCCTACGAGCCCCTCTGGAACCCTACAGAATACTCCAGGACCCGACAGCACTCTACAAGACCCTTAGCAACACAACGGAACCTCACTAAAACCCTATGGGCTCCTACAGAACACTGCAGGCGCCTACGGAAACCCACAGAATTCT